>NW_015150881.1:111812-113025 GCF_000732505.1 Cyprinodon variegatus
AATAAATATTTATTGACTATTTTATTAACAGCAGGTAAGAAAAACATTACAAGAAAATGATTTTCACAGGTCACACCAACTTCACAAGACTGAACAATTCTGTCAGTGGTGGCAGATTTGGGTAGACTATGCAAAACTTAAAAGATCTGATTTCAATTTTAGAGACCAAACTTGATTAAATCTCCTCAACATGTCAGAAAACAGGACAGATGGACCCAGTATTCAAAGTGAGACA
Source organism: Cyprinodon variegatus (assembly GCF_000732505.1). Classification (NCBI taxonomy): domain Eukaryota; kingdom Metazoa; phylum Chordata; class Actinopteri; order Cyprinodontiformes; family Cyprinodontidae; genus Cyprinodon; species Cyprinodon variegatus. Next base: position 112,048 of record NW_015150881.1, read on the forward strand.
GCCAGTAAGAAAGTTCAAAACATTTATTAAAACAAAAACATAAACAGACCGAACAAAATTGAAGCTTCTGAGGATCTGCAGCCCGTGGCGACTGCAGGATGGGGGCAGGGCACTGTCCAATCACAGACACTGGTTTTGGGAGAAACACAGGTAAGTGACCACGATCATCTGACAGGTGATGATTATCAGAGTGAGTCACTTACCTATTTTAACAGCTCAGTCCAAGCCCTGAAAGGGGCACAATTCATCTGCTGGACTGTCAACTGATGCGGCAGGCATCACCCCGAGTGTCCCCGGTGCTGCAGCCCCGGAGGACTTGTGTTACGACTGGCTCAGGGGCATAACAAAAACATGAAACCATGCCATGGTTAAAGCGCGCAAAAATAAGTCTTTATTAACAAAACAACCATGGATTGTGGAAATCAGTATCAGTGGTGTAATGTAAATGCTTGGATGTGTTGTATGAATGCATATGGAGATGTTGAAGTGCCAAAAAAAAGACAAAATCAAAGGTGCAACAGAAGGGAGACTGAGGCCTGGCCACCAAACATCTCCAGCGGCAGAGTGGACGCTGCGGAAAGCCAGCGACACTGAAGACGGGGACAGCCAGGTTAAAATACTCTGCACGCCCAATCACCAGATCCGAGTCACCTGCAAAGAGGAGGAGCATAAAAACGGACACCAAGACACCTGCAAAACAGCCCACAAGGCCCAGGGCCGTAACAACTTGCAAGAAGCCAATCAGAGTCAGGAGAAAACAGAGCAGATGGGAACAGACAGATCAGACAGGTTTCAGGCTTCCAGGAATCTTAGAGCTCCCAGGCAGGTTATGAGTCTGATGGAGTCCAAAAACGTGACCACGTGGACACACACAGAAGCAGACAGGCTCAGATGCAGTCGGGCAGGCTCAGTGGATGAGGGTAACAGCGACAGGACATGGAACCACAACTTGATGCATCCTGTAAGCCTGGCTCCGAG
>NW_015150881.1:116367-117543 GCF_000732505.1 Cyprinodon variegatus
TAACAATAAAAGTTAACAATAACTCTCAACTCCCAATAACAGATGATACTCAGCCTCAGCAATGAAGGAAATAATGTCTGCTCTGTAGGCTATTGGAAAAAATAAATTAACAAATGAGCTAATTAACAAAAAATACCTCTTGTGTAGCAAAAATAACTCAAAAAGATTCCTTGCACCTCCATTGGACACCGAGACATATGTGCCTGCTTTGCACACTGTGCACAAGGCCTCCAATGTGTCTCGACCCACTCTGAAAGCGGGGAAACTCCTTTGTAAATCGTCGGTAAACATACATTTGCGCTTTTGCATGTTGTTGGCGTACTGACAGCCACGCAATCTATATTCTGATTAAGAACAGGACAGCCCGCACTGACGCGGCTCAGGGGTCACGTCACACGCAGCGTCGTGCGCAGTGCCCTAGCGCCTGTAAATTTAATGGTCCAATGAAGGTAATTTAAAAAACAGAACATTTCCTCACTTTCTAAAATAAAACCCGGGACAGGACGTGAAATACGGATATGTCCTGGAAAATACGGACGTATAACATAGGGTGACCAAAAGTCCGTATTTCCTGGGACAGGACGTGAAATACGGACGTTTGGTCACCCTATGTTATACAGGAACGTGTGTTGAGCCTTTGCTGAAGCTTGAACAAGCTTTATTTCACTAAGGGTTTAAACACTGATATAACATTAGTGTTCATGTGCTCCTCAGATGCTCATTACATTTCCATTACCAAGTATGCCCAAAAGTCATTTAATGGGATACTCATGTCTATTCACTGCTAGCTATTTCAAAGAGGGTAAAGAATAATTTAACTAACGGTTATTGGTTCTTAATTAAGCAACTCATTTAATAAAGAATTATATTATTAAATGACTACAAATAATGTTTTATTCACCTCATGGATTTGCATTGTGAATTGGTTTGAAACCATTCCAATTGCGCTAAATTAGTGAAAAGCTAATTTGATCATATCCAAATTCTTCCAGATGTTGGGATTTGGAGGTCACACCAGATAAACTTTAGTTTTTCAACACAAGATCCACCTTAAACTGTAATATGGTTTTCATCCATGTTTCCCCTTCCTCTTTGTACAAAGTAGTTTAGCTTAGTTGAGTTTCACTAGTTTTAGTTAAGAGTTTTAAACTGAAATATGTATGACTTTTGAGCTGA
>NW_015150881.1:118874-120408 GCF_000732505.1 Cyprinodon variegatus
ACATTAATGTTGTGAATTTATATTCTAATCATTCCGTAACAGTTCATTCCGTAAAAGTAAAAAAAAAAAAAGAAAATCCACTGGACTTGGTTTCCAAGATTTGAAGACGTTTTGCTACCTCTCCAGGAAGCTTTCTCAATTCAAATGTCTGGATCCGCAGTGAGTTTGAGTCTTTATTTTTTTTATTTAATAATTTTTTAACTTTTACGGAATGAACTGTTACGGAATGATTAGAATATAAATTCACAACATTAATGTGGCATCCAACCTGGATGGGCATTGAACATAAAATCCCAACAAGGGCACAAGCTTGTAGTCCATATCAACTTCTGAGGTTTTGTGAAGGCAACAGTATGTTTTGCATGGTCCTTACCTTAAAAAAACCTTAGAATAATACTATATGTATGTAATTTATTGATGGAAAAGCTTTTAGTCAGCTTTATATTTTTTTTATATATAAAAACTATTTATTTTCTGAGAATGTCTTTATTTAAGAGTAACTATGCAAATAAACAAAGATCTTGAAAAAGTACACTATATTATATTATTTTCCATGTGAATCCCATATTGTTCATGCTTCTTAGTCATTTCTAAGAAGTGCTACCTGTCTTTATCCATGGTGGGTCAGATCCTGACGTTTGAAAAAGGAGGCAGGCAGTCAAGGCAGTAGAATAAAGCATTACCCTCCATATGCAGGGAACTAGTAACCCTATCAACAAAATCATCAATTTGTGAAGGGCAATACATTTAATGGCTGGAGGTGGCACCTGCTCGTGTTGTAAGTGAAGTCCGAGGTGTAAAGGGTGAAGAGAAGTGGAGTGTACGCCCGGCTTAAGGGAACATTGTTCTCTTGCAAATTACCTTCTGAAATGCTGGTATTTTGGTCCTTTCCTCCATCAGATCTCCACTAGAGCAGCAATGTTTTGGGGCTGTAACTGGGCAACACAGACTGTCAACTCCCTCCACAAATTTTCCATGCCATTTAGGTCAGGAGACTAACTAGGTCATTCCCAGTCCTTAAATACCTTTTAACAGAGCCACTGAATTACTTGAGCACTGAGTTACATCTTCAATACTGATACTGATGGAGAGGTTTTGGCTTGATATCTCATCATCCGCTGCCCCGTTCATTCTGCCTTAACAAATATCAGGTCTCCTGTCTCCTTTGCTGAAAAACAGCCCTAAAGCATGATGTTCCCACCCTCATGCTTCACAGTAGGTTTGGTGTTCTCTGGATGCAACTTAGTGTTGTTTCCTCCAAGAGGGAGAAGTTCAGATTGGGCCAAAAATGTCTACTTTGGTTTCACCTGACCACATTATATTCTCCTAATCCTCTTCTTGATGTGAGCCCCTTTCTGCTTAGTGTGGACCTGATGGTAGCCTTTGGTACTTTGGTTCCAGCTCTCTGCAGGGCAATTATTGGGTTCCTCCTTATAATTATGGGAATTTTGCTCACTTTTCCCATCATTCTAATCTCAGAGGATGTGATCTTGCGAGTGGGGCCCCAGATCAAGGGTTAGATTATAAATTATCT
>NW_015150881.1:121087-138118 GCF_000732505.1 Cyprinodon variegatus
ATATTAATTAATTAATATTGCTTAAATGAAGAACACTGTAGCTGAATTTGTTGTTAAATAACACTTCAACTTTTTTTTTTTCCCCATCTAGTTTTCTTTCTGATGTTCTTTAACAGCTCGCTGATCTTAGCCACGGTTGATCTTGGAGTCTAACCGTTTGAGGCTATGGACAGATATCTTTCATCCAGAAAACAAGTTCTAACAGGTACCATCAATTGGTGACCAAATACTTATTTTTCCACCATAATAGACATATAAATATTAATAATCCTACTTTTCATTTCACTCTCAAAGGTAGGAAATCTTGCAGAGTGGCTGGCTGAATACTTTTTGTCCCAACTGTACTTTAAAGTGATGCTTTTATTTTTTTTATTAGTGATCCATTTGTATTGTAATCAGTTTGGTTTCTGTTGTATTAAATGGCATGTTTGCAGGGATTTGGGGTAAATAACAGATCAACACAGTGCCACCATGTTGTTTGAAATCAATTGAAAGAAAAACCTAACTAGTGTAACAAAAACATATCTGAGTGTGTAGGTCACATGTCAGTATTTTCAATATAAAATCACTAAATCATGAGTAGAAAATTAAAAACATGGACAAGTGCATTTTATTAAAGAATAAATTACAAGAATACACAGATGTATAAATAATGTCAAATAACACTGCAAATTATACTTTAAATGTGTCACGGTAACTTTACAAAAAGTAATCTATAAATAAGTACCATGATGTTGTATTACTGACTCAAAGGGGCCACAGGGGGTCGGACAGCAGCGTCTCAACCTCATGACACACTCAACTCACATATGCAGAAAAATCCAATTAATAATGTCGACGTGAAAACTGACAGCCTGTTTGGAAAGAAGCATGCACAAACAAACACAATCCCACATATTTCTGCTGTTAGACCTTCCATTGAACTAAAATCACAACATCATACTGACATATGTGACTCTATAGTCATGATCGATTTACTGGAGGATTACATCATTTAGTTTTGGCATAATGGTTCTCCACAATATAGCGACTGTACAAGGTAGAACATGGATAAGTCTTGAACTTGGCAAACTTGGTAAACATGTTTACAGCTCGTTTATTTAACAAACACCATTAGAGCATTAAAGTTTATAATAAACCTGATATGTTGGCATGCTCTGTAAACATTTTCAGGTGAAAAAAATTGGTAAATGAAAAATAGACTGAGCATCTATGGTCTTTTTCTCCCCTATCAATAAAACTGTTTTAAAGTTGAAGTCTGCTGCCACCAAGTGGTGAGCAGGGGTAGTTTAGTTTTAAACTGGCAGTGCAAGTTTTTAAGCTCTCTATTCATGTGCTAAAAAACCAACAAACCTGTTTATGTTGATGTCTTTAGAATGTTGTTTATATTTCTATATGCATGTTCTCTGCAATGCAAAATAAAATAGGCAATGCAAGTGGAATATGTTTTTGGTAGTGGCCACCATGGAGGGTTGAGTTAGAGAGTGTGATTAAAAGAAAATAACCTTTGTGCAAAGATAAGTGTATTGAATAAATCCTGCAATCATCTAAAATCCTGTCATTTAAGTGTAAAATATTCACAATTACTAAAATCCATCTGAATCTACGCTAATCTAGATAAAAATCCACAAGGTGTCCCTGCTGGGGCATAATGTTCTCATACAGTGAACACTTGCTGGATGAGCTGCATCTTTCCTACTGATGCAGATACTATAGTTAGCCTCATTCATTGCAGTAGAAAACAAGTGATACTGCTCTTGTTTGCCATTTTATAATGCATGGACACAATAAGAAAAAAAACTAATTAGGCTGGGTGAGGGAATATTAAAGACAATATTTTTCTTTGAGTGGATTTGTTATGTTTGTTAAGATGTCCTGACAGTAAGTCTTAACAAAGGGATCCTTTTTGCATTTGAGCACCAGCTGCAGAGAATTTAAAAAGGCAAAATCTCAATACAAGCTGCTGCTGTTTTTCCTAAAACTGTAAATTGTTTCCATAATGTTTCTTAATGTGGCACTTTAGAGATTTTCTTTCCAAAAAGGTAAGAAATAAAAAGTGATGGCACAATGTCTTACTCGTCTTGGCCTCACAAAATGAAAACCTTAAAATAGAAAACTCATAATGAACCAAATTTCTAAAGCTCTACAGCAGTGCTGTCCTAAGTGTTGCCCTCAGAGGAATTTCAGGTGGGCCTTGATCACAATTTTAAAACATTTAAATTAGATTGGCCCTTAATGCAAATACACATAAAACCTACTATAGTGCTATTTCTCCTTATTAAAACCTGTAAAGGAAAGTGTACGGTAGAACACATAATTTTCACCTTTCATCACTTTTTGCTTCTAGTTTTATTAAACTGCTGTTGGACATTTCATTTTAGTCGACCCTTGGCTTCTAAAGCCAATTACCATGAACTCTTGGTGACTGTTTAACTGACATGAGGTCCTGTAGCTTCATCTATAAACATAAAACTGGGCTCAAGTAGATTCGAATTTTTTCAGGCGTTTCCTAATCATTACCCATTCAGGCATTCTTTACCTACTGATTATTTTTCCTTTGTACTGTAACACATAGGAAGCAAACGTGCTGCAGTTTATCCGACAGTGGCAGCAGTTTAGAATTGGTGATGGTAAAAAATTATTACATTTTCATCTGTGCAGAATTTTTAGAAAGTGCATCAAATTACAGGCCCAAAAAAAAAAATAATTAAAGTCTTAGTTTTATGGCATTAAATACAAAGAACTGAATAATTGTATTTACTGGTCAATGATCAGCACTAATAAGGGAATATCAGCCAATTCTGATCTCTTGCTGATTCAATAGCAAATCTCAGTTTATTATCTTTATGGCAGCCACATTTAACTTCTATTTAAATCTATTTCACTAAATAACTTATAATTTTTAGAATATATGTTACATTTAAGCTCAAAAAGTATTGATTGCATGGGTAATTACTTTCAGACTTGAATACTGGACTCCTTATTCTCTAATAAGTTAATTCCCACACAGTAACACAAAATTATGCTTTTTTGTTGTTGCTTTCTTTGACCAAAATACTAAAGAAATGTTACAACACATACCGGCAGGTAAACAGCGAGTGTCTTTGAGATGGGTCAATTAAAACAGAAATGACTAATGTTGCAGAAATTTGAGAGAGAATGGATTCAAACAAAGGGTTGGGTAATACGGCTCACATGCAGCAGAGCATTTAACTAGAGGTGATACTTTGTACATTTATGGCTCATTGTTGTAGTTCAACACCTGATTGGTGACAATACTGTATCTTCCCATTAATAATCAACAGGGATAATCTAGAAGGAAAACTAAGTAAAAGTGTCTTTGGAGTGGTTGTCCAAGCTCTGTTTGATATGTTCGCTGTTAAATACAAACTAAATGTATTCTCCTCATTTATTATTATTTTGGAAATAAGAAAATAGGCTGAATGAGGGAACTTCTGTAATTTAATGATCAATTATCCTAACCTAAGTATATCACAGATTTGTCATTAAAACCCCAGAAATCGGGAAAATGAACATCCTTTGGATGGGTTGACATGGAAAAGGAGGCAAACAGAGTTTTACAGACTAATAATGGTTATTTCACTCATGCAGCAAAGCTGGGGTGAAAAAAAAATCCTATAATTTTAATCTTACAGATTCCTATATGAGCATCATTGCGATGTTTTTATATTGACCCATTCTGCCACTGACTGACTACAGGTTGCTTTCTTGGGTGTCGTTCGAAGTGATGAGGGGCAGACCTCCGTTGGCGTTTAATCTCTTGGCACGGTACGTCTCGTAGTGAATGTTGTGAGTGACCTCCTTCAAATCCTGCAGGTGGGACCTGCAGATAGGTTGTGCAAAAAACAAATAGCACAGTTCAAAGGTCATTTCAATCTTTTGAATTGAACAATAAAAACATTTGATTACTTGATAGTAATAGAAACAAGTCAAAATACATCTCCTCATTTGGCATGTCTAATTTACAAAATAGAAAAATCAGTGCTTATCATTTTATGTAAAGTTTCACTTTGTGGTAAGTATTTGCTTAATTATTCAGGTTGATCTTGTTTTACAGTCAAAGCTTACCACTGATGCTATTCCTATGGGATAATGAGTTGCTATTTATTAAACAGCATTTATTTGATCATTTAAAATGCAGGAGTGTAGTTTTCATTAGGGGAGGGAAGATACCTGAAAAATTGGATATCTTTATAAAGCAGTCTAATGGCTTTTCCTTTCAGATTTCAGTCAGTCATGCAAAATTGTTCGGTCTATTTTAGAATGTTACATGACTGGTAAAATCAAAGCAGGTCATTAGCTGGATTCCATGTATGTACACCCAAACTAGGAGGTCAGAGTGACGCAATCTCAGAGGCTTAGGGATCTCATCGATCCAATATAGTCACAATTGTAACAGTTAAAACCATAACAAAGTCAAAAACCGTGATCTACAAAGTGTTTTCACAGCACTGAAACATCTTGTTTTATTAAAAGTGAAGAGTAGTATGTGTACAAAAAACAAAGTAGGTCAGTTTGAAGGTCAGAGCTACAAGGTTTTCATCAAATTGGTACTTAAAAAAAACAAAAAAACTCCACAGAACATCTGCAGTGGAACAGAAAGAAAAATATCAAGAAAAAGCAAAGAAATGTTTTTTTTTTTTATTAATTTTGATGGGATCAAAGAAGTATTTACTTCTGGTTGTGACGCCAACATAGAGGATCCTGTACCAATAGGAATAGTAGGTTCCCAGATCCTCAGCCTCATATTTCTCAGAATCAAACCTCACAAAAATACCCAAAACAGTACAGAATGAGAGTGGACCACTTACTGGCAGAGAGAAGTTAAACTTCTAGCTGTCACCTTTAACTACTGTTAACACAAGCAGCCGCCATTTTTAGTGCAGAAGTCGGGTAAGGTATTGTTGCCTCGACTTTCTGAATCATCATTTCAACGTTCTTTTAAATATTCTGCTCAGAGTTTGGAAATTATGACATTTGAGAAGGAATGGAATGCAGCATATTTCTAGGCTTTGGACATAAATGTGTTTGCTTGCTTCTTAGCATTTCTTTTGTCAGCAAAAAATAAATTCTTTCAGGATAAATTTTATTTAACCACTGAAAATTGCACAATGTCTGCTTTCTGACCATTTTAGCGGATTGCTCTATGCCATGTGGATTCATTTGTATGAACAACTGGGTATCATGAGGATAATAGTGTTAGCAGCTGCCAGGTTTCCTGATGTTGATGCTCAGAGACATATCTGGGGGAGGGCAGAGATGAACCTAGAACAGAACCCTGGTAGTCGGAACATTTTCTCTACTGCATGATATGAAGCTATGTGTTATCTAAATGTAGCAAACTTGAACTGCTTCAGTTCAGATGTTTCCAACAACTGGTGCCAACATGTCCAGCTGATAACTTAATATGGTTGCAAGGAAAGATGTGGTGCCAAAATGTTACCAAAAAATGTGAAAGATGATTATCATTCTAAATAGAAAATTCATCCAATAACTTCTTTAATACTGAAAGCATAACAAAAATGAAAAATGCCACCAAAGTGGACAGTTTGGCAAAGCATAGGGCGCAGAGGGACTTAATTTGAGGTGTGGTCAGTATGAAGCGACAGCAAATGTGTGACCAAATGATCTAAATTAAAGCACTATCATGGCTGCAGTGGCGCCCTGAGAGAGATGGTTTTAAACCTTAACGGCTACGGTGGCTGAACATCTGACATGTACTAAGCTGTTTGGTTTTTAACCAATACATTTAACTGCAGGATCCACATTTCAACCCACAGAGGGCAGCATTGAGATTTTTGGCCAAATATTGCAGAATAGTTATCTGCAAAAGAAAGTTGATTTCAGGTTTTATTTACTTCTTAAATCTTTTATCGGGGCAGGGTTTAGATATGCTTCAGAAGGCAGACTTACCTGATCAGGAAATCTCTCAGCTGTGCAAACTCACAGTGGTTTGGATTTTCAACTGAAAAAAGAACAGAAAATAAAAACACATCAAAAAATAAACCCTACAATTTTCACTGGATGCAATCAACAGGCAAATTAACTAATCGGTATGATTTGACTGAATAAAATCTGTAAAGTCCCTTCAGATGATGTTATATTTTGTAGGCTAAATAAAATAAACAGATTTTATTTCATTTTGATATGTTTTTATGGCAAAAGCACCAAAAAGTCATTAACATTGCTCACCTTCTATGATTCCCCACGGTATCTTTCTCCCCAGGACTCGTTTACCATTCACTTGGTATTCTTTATCACTTCCAACCACAGCAAAGGGCATCGTTTCCTGCAGACAGACAGATTTCACAATAATCCAGCGTTGATAAAAGTTCTTTACATAAAAAAAGTGTTTCCAGTATCCCTGCGTCTCACACCTCTAATGGATTACAACAAAAATGTGACCGAATTCAAACAACTTTTCATTTGTATTGGCCTGACCAGAGACAGACTGGCTAGAAACAGTTTTGTTAAACGCAACATAAAGGCTCCCAGTGGCACAAACATCACTCTACAGTGTGAATGTCGCATCTGAAGAAAACCCAAAGCTAGCAAAGTTTGCAAAAATAAAATCAAGGAGGTGGTAAGAAGGTGGAATTTTCTTTTAGACAGCTGTCAGCTGTTCATTCAGGCTATTGCAACATTAAGCAGATAATGCTGAGATCATCACAATAAAATGGTTTAATTATATCCTTTAAGCTGTATTCTTGTGCCTGTCAGGAAAGGCATTGTATTTGTAAATGTGAATATAACACCAATTGTTTTCTTTGTTTTAAATAATAAAAAATATGGTTTTGAATGAAAACTGTTTTTTACATGTCATGACTATTACTTTTCTTTTTCAAATAATCAATTTTTTCAAATTATATAAATAAACATCATCTACTGGTATTTGTACATCTTTCATACAACAAATCGGTTCTTTCCAACCAAATCTCATTAATCTTTTTTCTTCCTTGCTTATGTTTCATAACAAAAAATACAAAAAGGAAAAACAAATGAAAATAGTTTTTATTAAATTCGTCCCTTCTGGGAGTTGACCATAATTTTTAGGGCAATGAAACAAAAGCTTTCTGTTTTGCAACAAACAATGAAACTATAACCAAATCTTTGCAGCTAGTGGTGTCAAACAGTGAGCCAGTTTATCAGTTATGAGTAGAAATCTGAGAATAGAAAATAAAGAACTGATGTCACTGAGATATAGAAGCCCAAGGAGCACAATGGTTGAAAAAAAAATCTTGATTTTCTAAAAATGAAATCTTCATAACCAAAATCAACTAATCGCTAAAATAAATTATTAATGTCTAAAAGTGGATTTTAATTGAAAAAAAGTGTTACTGGGATTAAATAGATGAGAAAGAAAGGAAGGAAGGATGAACTCACTCTGATCTTGTCGTTGTCACTCTTGTCCTCGATGTCGTCATCAAACTCTTTCTGTGGGTAAAACTCGATCCCGTTCATTTCCAGCTCCTTCCTAACCTGCGCCAAAACAGAATGCAAAGACAGAACAGCTCACAGTTTCTTCACCCCAACACATTTCTAATAAAACCAGTTATCATCTGTTAAGTGACCCAAATCGTCTGTGATGATCCAACTAACCCGCTGTTTGAACTCTTGTCTCTCCTCGATGGTCATTGTGTCAGACTTTGCGATCACAGGAATGATGTTCACCGAGTGACTCAAACGCTTCATGAACTCCACATCCAGCTGTCGAAGACTAGCACAGACACACACACAGAATAAAAACTGAACGTTTGCATTATAAAAGGTTTCTAGAACAGCTCACCCCTCTCAAAAAGTAAAGATAACACACTAATAACTAACACTAGGAGGCAGCACAGAGCAATATTTCAGACACGGCATCAGTTTTACTTCTCTGTTTACCAACTACCCAAGAATTATAACCTGATGTGGCCCAACATTTATCAGAGCATTTACAGAATGGGTACAGATTTACGAAAGACTGCAGCCATTAAGGAGCCATTTCCCTGTTGTCAGCAACAGCTTATTGTGGGGCGCCTAAAGGCTGATATATACTCAGAAACCAGGTCGTCTGCATGTGTCTCGCAGTGAATGCAAATATGCACCCGCCCCTTCCACAGAAACTCTGCTACACCTCTCTGAAATTGTAGGTGACTGCAGACAGTGCTGCAGACAGGAGGCCTCTGATTGGTCAAATCTAAATCCGCTCTACACTATCTGTATTTCCTGGTTGGTACCTTACCAGCTTGTTTTGTTTTTATGACCGCCATTGTGGAAAAACGACTCGTGAAGATGGACCAGCTAGAAGAGCGAGGTGTGCAAGAATGCTGGGACCCTTTTTTCCACTTGTATCCCCGCTATTTTTCGCCCTCATGACATTGTCGCACCAACTTGCCCTCACTTCCTCACCACCTCTTGCGTTGTGGTGTGGAATAACAAAGCGCAGACCACGCTTAAATATTGGGCATAAATCAAAAATATCTGCAACAAGCTCACAGCGACACACTACTGCGGGAGTATAATCAGCCCATTCAGGGGGTCAAGGTGCCACCCAGGCAGCTCCCAGCCAAAAACAGGGATTTTCCTCCGCAGTTTTACTCACGAGTGGCCAGTCGGGGGAATAAAGTAGAGGCAGCAGTGTACTCTGGTGTCAGGGATTCGCTTCTTCCTGGTGATGTTCACCTCTTCTTTCAGGAACTTCTCAAACTGTTCATTGATGTACTTAGAGATGGGTTCCCAGCTAGGGGGGAAAAAATGCACGATTGTTATAGATAACATATGTTACTGCAGCTCTGTGGAGCTCAAATGTTATGTTTTCATCACGGTTTGGATCGTTTTTTGGGTCGAGATTACATCAGGCTGATATCAACATGGTAGGTTAGTCAGGAAACTTACCAGTTGTCGTTGTTTATTTGGTCTCCAAAGCCAGGAGTGTCAACAACTGTCAGCTTCATCTTGACCCCACCCTCTTCAATCACTGTAACCATAAAAGTAGAGACAGATGGATTTTCCTGGTGAGTCAAACCATGTTATCTACACAGGTTGGTCTAATCTTGTCATAATCTTGGTGCTGATGACTGGCCTAATTACTCATTTCATTCACCTGCCTAGCTCCGCCCAGCTCTCGTTACCGTTCATCAGATTCACCTGTTTCAGGCTCTATTTAACCAGCCTTCATCCAGTCATCAGAGCCAGATTATTTGAGCTGAGTATTAGGACAGGAGGTGCTGAGCAGCCTGTTGGAAGCTCTCTACTGCCACAGACCCAGCTCCAACATCCAGCCTCTCCTCATCCTGATCTGTGTCCCTCCACCTGGACACTTGATGGCGGCTTGGGGGAGCTCCTCTGGGCCAGGCTGCTCAGGTGGAGGTGGGGGGCTTTGTCGTTAAAGGAACACTAACAATGTTCCTCTAACGATGAAATGAGAAATCAGGCCAGTCATCAGCACTAAGATCATAACAATTCCAGTTTCCTAATGCCAACAAACTACTGAACATTACCTTTATTTTATTTTTTTTACTTCATTAACAGATGGAAAACAAGTTTTTAGAAGCACCTGACTTTATCTAGAATGCAATATTAGGAGCTGCAAACTTAACTTTGAATTTCAGAATAAGAATTACTTCACAAGCCTGTTTTTTCTTCCAGTATGAACAACATTTGGGAATTATATTCTCTAACTAGACATCAAATAGCTTGAGTTAACAGACAGATAACTTTATTATTTTTTGTAGCTTTTTTCACTGAGAGGATCTTGACGACCAGGGTGGGAATATTGTCCTAATCATAAATTCTGACCCAGGCTGAGAAATAAGAGGATAATGTGAATTGTATTTTTTTCTAGGGGCTGTGTCTGTTCGACTGGAAAGTGTATCATGATATAAACCCTTCATAGCCGTCAATATTGATGATTGTAAACCAGGTATTCCCCATTCCTGAATGTGTTTGGCTGAGCCGCGTTCCATGCTGTTATGAAATACAGTTTAACCCACAATTAGATCTAGTAAAACCGCAGGACATCGGATGTAGCGGCTAAATTGATTGTAGGTTTTTATGGCTAGACGATGCACACTTAATCTAATTTAGTGTTGAGAATAAAAGGTTCTCAGTCATCTTAGAAATTGTTCATGTTAGAAGGACGCTGCTGCCTAAACTTTTATCTTTGTGGTGAACTTTTCACTGCTGGGTGGATGAGCGGTTGAGGAAGCAGCGGTTGAACAGTGCAGATTTCCTCGCAGGCACGATGCCTCACATTTGTAAAGCAGTCAGTTGAAACTCAGCCACCAAGATCGTCTCCAGTAATCGTAACCCTAACCCAAGGAACAAACTGCCCAATGCTGGTGTGGAGGTGCGGTATGTTCTCTCTATGATGGGACAGCACTGTGGTCTAGTGAACCTTGGTTGCTTGGTAACCATGCTGTTCACACATTGGTGGGAAAAATAGTCTCTGTTGCATTGTTTCATTATTAACAACAAATATTTTTTTTGTGTCTGTGGGTTTGACTATGTTTCTCTGAGATATTGCTTTATTATTGGCTAGTATTTTTAACCCTGTGTAAACATAACCAAAAACCTTTAAAAATCGCTCACCCTACTACAAACTTTTTTAATTCAGGAGGTTGAGAGGCTAAATCCTGTCCTTACTCACTTAGTTCTGAATCAGAGTTCAGAATAATTAGTTTTATCAGATATATTGATATCGATCATTTGCCTATCGCAATTTATACTGTTGTCATCTTGAAACTTGATGATAAAAAGACTATTCCAGGATGATTTCTGGGAATTAAATAGGAAGAAACAACAAAAAAAGCTTTTACATTGGATTTCTGTTTTACAAACATATTCTCTTGATTATTACTGATCTATCCCCTCATCTTGAAGTGTGATCATATATCTGTCCTATCATGTGCCCTTTCATCTCCTCTTTATTCTCTCACATATTTCTCTCAAACTGTTGAGAAAACACCACATCTGTTGATCCTGTGCTGCTATCAGTAGAGATGCTCCAAAAAGAATCCGCTGACTGCTGTTATTTATGAATATTGAAAGATTGTTTAATCCAGGACTACTTGATTAACAGATTACAAAAAAGAGCAATGGAACCAGGTTAAAGTTTCTACAAATAAACCAAAAAAATAGAAACTAAATAAACCTGCATTACTTACTGTCTGGATTAGAGGTCAAACTCTGTCGATAATTAATTAGAATAATAACAGAGTTTAGTTCATTTAGGTTTGATCAATTTTAAGTGTAGAGAGGGATTATTTTGGAGCATACATCCTGTAGACCAAAAGCATGATAGTGGGTAAGGCTGTGGGTTTCTTCACTGCTTCAATGACTGGACAGCCTGCAGTCAGTGATTCATGTATTATTTCTGCACTGTATCAGATTTGGCTCGGCGACACTGTGAGACCATCTGTCTGAACTAGAAACTGGGCTTTCTTGAAAAGGAAAACAAAAAAAGGAATATCTGAAGGTAATGCCTTAAAAATACATAATGTTGAACCGTGTCTCACTGTAGTGAACTCTTACTGTCTATTCCTGAGCAAAGCAGCCTCTGTGGGTCGTTTCTTTTTATATCTTATCAGGTTACTGTGCGGCTACTCATTAGCCTAATTAGCTGGAAACTATCCCATCAGGTATTTTTTCACTTTACATCATTTCGTTCCAAGTGTTTACATCCTGCTGTCTCAAATTCACACGGAGAAAACGGGTTTGTTTAGATATTTTAAAAGGCAGAAAATGAAACCCCAAGATTCCAGTGGTTCTTAATATAAATGGATCGCTACATGGATTTTTATTATATATATATTCCAGCACTGGACTATAAAGTATTGGCTATACTGTTGGAAGACATGAGAAAACAAACAGCAGAGCAGAGTTAGTGATGCTAAGAGAAAAGATGAGAGTATACAAGTTTGTCAAAACCAACAGAGCTAAAAGGCTTTTTTAATTACGGCTCCTGGGAAACTGATCTTTAATTAGGAGCTGCGAGTCAAAGCGGCAGATATAAATGTCCTTATCATAAAAAGCCTCCAGCACTGATCTTTTGAAACCCACCATCTACGTCATGAAGCTTATCTGCCCAACTGGACAAATATCACTCAAGTCTCTTCGTTTAATTACCTCCCCTTTATTCATATATAGTTGATTTATTCTGATTAGCTTGGGAATGAAAGCAAAGGCAGAGTTCAAGTAAACAACCCTTCCTCTCCCTGCCTAAAGCAGACTGAGTATTTTATACTGAACGTTACTGAAGCTGCTCTCTTTATAATGTTATATAGGTATAGTCGAGGTTTTTCACGGTCTTGGTTCTGTTAAGTTTTCTTTTGAGTTTTCACTTTTACTTTGCTCCATGTTTTCTGCTTTTATTGGTTTAACTCCTATTTTGTTGTGTTTTCTAGATATATTTGAGTTCTTAGGTTTTTCTTTGTTGCCCTCTGTCGCCCTCTTGTGTTGGTCTTCTTTTCCCTAGCTCCCTTCTAGAATCCTCTCTTCACGTCTGCTCCTAATTAGCTCATTAGTCCTGTCTTTGTTCAGTCTCCTATATAAACTCTCCCTGTGCAGTTCCTCAGTGCTGGTTCCTCGTCTTTCCCCAGCTCCCCGTGCTCGTTTTCCCCGATATCTCCATGGTTCCGGTTTGTTTTACATTTTTATCTTAGATTTTTGGCTTCCTGCCTCAGTTGATTGTGAACATTCAATTAAATCTTCAAGAACTCACCTCTGCCTCCCTGCCTCTGCATTTGGGTCCTCAAAATCTCCACTCAACCTGACACAACCCTGTAGCATGCATGAGCCCATTTCTCCTCGTGCACGCTCTGTTAAAAAGTGGCTGTTTGCATCGCTCACACAAGCTTACTTTCCAAAAGATTAAACATTTTTCCACTACATGAGACTCACCACTGGTAAGTGAAAATGGGGACAAGCACGTAGGACGGCCTTATGTAAAAATATCGCTAGAATGATTGACAATTAAGAGGACCACTTATTTTAGTGAAAAACGAACATCCTCCACTATACCTTTAAGTAAATAAACCAAATGCTCTGAAGGAAGGCGAAGATTTTTTTCTTTTTTTACTCACCATGAGACACTGACTTGATCTCTACGGTTTTGGGGATCTTCTCATCACGAGACCATCCTGCACTCTTCCTGCTCACCTGGGACTTGAATAAAGTGTTCACCAGGGTGGACTTGCCGAGCCCACTGTGACCTGAAGGGGAGTTGATGCAGGTTAGAATTCGAATAAGCTAAAGAGACGATATAAATGGGAGAAATGTGATCTATTGTGACGCACCAACAACCATGATGTTGAAGTCAAAGCCAGTCTTCATGGTCTTCTTTCGCATCTGTTCAATGATGGTGTCGATGCCAATGTAGCCAAGCAGAGCGGAGCCCCCGCTGGAGCTGTGAGAGCCTCCGTGACCTTGACCCCCGCTGTGAGCTGGAGCATGACCCCCGGCATGAACGCCGCTGTGGCCCACACTGTGACCGTGAATGCCAGCAAGGTTTGCACCGTGACCGCCGATGGGAACTGGAATAGCACTTGGAGGAGCAGTAACGCCGCCCGCTCCGACACTTGGGCCCTGGGGGGGAAAGGGACTAGAAGGGGAGGGAGCCCCTACGTTCGGGGGCTTGGCAGGAACGGCTGGCTTGGGTCTAACCTCTGGTGGAACTATGTCGGACATGTCTGCAGAGACAGAAATACATTATAGTTGAGGAGAGGACCAAAGAGTAGGCCAGTATTGAACATCTTCTGTGCTCAGTATTAAAGCAATGAGTTTTTCAGCTAGCTTAAAATGTAAACCAATGGCTTAAAACTAACATGCACTTCAGAAATCTATGTCTTTGAAGTGCTTAACATAAAAAGAGGCTTTGGAACAGCCTGGTCCAAGTACAGCTTAAGCCCAACCAGCATGCATTCACAAGATCAACTCCTACCTCTTAAAGGCCTCATCCCTCTACCCCACAAACAAATGTCATGTTTTTCTAATCTTTCTTTGTCTTTAACTGTCTGGCAAATAATGGCGGCGGTACTTTAATCCAAATTGCTAAATATTACAGTTTTAACAGATATTGGAGTTTTAATAGATAGAATAGAATTCAGCTTTGTTTTCATTACAATGTCAGAAGAACATGAAATTCGCTCTCTGCATTTAACCCGTACCTTTGTGGAACAGTGGGCTGCCACTGTGTGGTAAGGGTCTTGCTCAGGGACCCAATGTGGCAGTCTGTGGGAATGGGGCTTGAACTCAGAACCTCTGGGATCGAAGCGCAATGTGCTTTTGCGCTTGCCTAGATATTGCCCTAGATATTGGAGTTTTAATAGTTTGAGCATCATTGCTTGTTTTCGGTCAAGTAAACATGTAAAATGCAGTAATCTGAAGGAGAGGGTTTGTGAGATTTTGCAGCTGAAATTAGTCATCTTACAGATACTTAAAGGAATCAGTAGTGCAAAACAGGGTGACCTCAAAGATTTTACAAAGATTATTTCCTGCACTTACTGACCACCTACTAAGGTGATGGAAGAAAAGCCTCTCATTAACTCTACCGTTATTTTGTAGGATATTCTTACACAGATGTTTCTTAAAAAAAAAACAAGGCTTTGATATAATGCCTTGATTTTTTGATAACAATCCTCGCATTTGTCTTAAAAAATCCCCACTGTTATAATCTTGGCAATGTCCCTTGTCAGTATTTTGTACAACAACCTTTTGGAAAGAGAATAAAACTCCATCTTCTGCTGTATTGTTCCCCAAGGTTGGAGCAAACAGACAGGAGTATCTCTGAATATTTTTATTTGCAAAAATCTTTGTTATTTAGAAACCAGGTGTTTTGGCTTCCACTTGGCTTAGATCTTGGATTTTTATTCCAAAATGGTTTGGGGATTAAGATGGCAATTTTGGATCTGATTTGGCAAGTTTTTTTGACCATTAACTTGGTACACGCTGTAATGGAGAGGCACTTTTGATCCCTTTTTAGATTCCAGCAGGTTAAAGGACTATTTACCCCTAAATTAGCTTTTGTTTTGCAAAAAAACTGTACAAATAATGAACTGTAAAAAAAAATTCTCTCTACATGTCCCAGGAAGTATTTGGAATATTTACTGCACGGTTCCTGCTGTTGTTCTCAAAGCCACCAGTTTGGCCTCCTCAGGTTAACCAGAGGTTAATCTGCTTCAAATTATTTTATTTTTCATAACTGACCACAGCAGCTCCATCTTGGGCAGCAGTGCTTTGCTTAGTGACTGACATACATTAAATGATTTAATAGATAGAAACATTTTAACATTGGATAAAATTAAATGGTATTGTTTTAGTACAGGGCGAGGGATTCAAATAGATTAAGAGAGCTGCATGAAGTGACATTTCTATTCAGTTTAATTAAAATTTTATGTCTTATTAGGTCAATATACATTCATAACTTAGGAATTTAACATGTTTTTGACAACATTTTAGTTAAAATTACTGTTTTCTATAAAATCTGAATTAGAACTCAAGAAAAACTGATAAATTCAGCAGTAAAAATGAGAGTAATTTGTTTTGAAAAAATATTTAGCAGATGAAAGCTGGGATCCCATCTCAATATCACTGAATCTATCACCTTATCACATTTAAGAATGAAAAACAGAGAAGAATTGGAAAAGAAAGAATTTTTAAAGAAAAAAAAATGAAATAGATCCAAAGGACCTATAAGTAACCATGTCTGTTCTAGCGCATATAGCGTATCAAGTAACGAAGTACAAATACTTTGTTACTGTACTTAAGTATCTATACTTTACTCCATTACTTATTTTTCTTCCTGCTTCTGACTTCTACTCATTACATTTTCACACAAGTATCTGTACTTTTTATTCCTTACATTTTTAAAACAAACGTTACTCGTTACTCTTGGCTTCGGTTTAATGTTTATACATATTTATTTCACGTCATGTGCGCCATCCAATGCAGATCATTGGCTCCATCTTCATCTACCTTGGCCCTATCTCAAAGAATTTTTCTAAATAGTTGAAAAATTCTTTCAATTCATATAGTGGCATCTGTCTGTGTTTTTTAAAGGTTACTTTATACTTTTATACTTTAAGTAGTTTTTGGAGCACGTACTTTTTCACTTACTTGAATAAAGAGTCAAGCTGATACTTCAACTTTTAACCTGCGGTATGTATACTACTACTGAAGTAACAAATGTGTGTACTTTTGATCTCCAGTGGCACTGTTGGCCCCTGTCTAGAACCGCCCATGAGTAAAAAAGAAGCTGGAATCCAGTACAGATACATGATGCATAATCTCAGGATTGGGGAAGGAGCCCAGATTAGTCAAACTTTCAGAGGAAAAATGAGCCTTTGGTTGCATCAGATCATTACAGAGACAAGCTGAGGCTGAGAGATGCTGATGGCAACTTGAGCCATGCATATGGAAGAGCCTCAGTTCCTCCCAGATGCAGGAAGCTGAGGTCAGTGAGGCAGCAGCTGTCGCTTTGAGTTAGTCCAGCCAGTGGTCATCACACAGCTCTGCCCTCTTTCACCCTCTCATAACCCCTCCTCTAGGAGGAACATTTCAGCACCTCAGGCTGATATCCTGTTAGGTGTGATGGGATCCTCACCACCTGATGTTGCTAACACAATGGAAGCTCATTAGGCTAAAGGTAAACGGGGGCGTTTAATGCAGCCTGATTGGTTATTTGAACGCGAGTTATAAAGGGCTCCGAATATGCGGTTAGCTCCATCCCCGCAGACCCCATTGTCTCTGCAGGCTGTTAGCCCGCTGCTAGCACCCTCCCTATCAGCAGCGCTAAACTCACCGAATCCCGTTCAGTCCGTCAGACGTCCTCCGAGAGAAAGCGGGCTGTTTAGTAAAATGCTCCCAAAACCTCAACGCAGGGATGCTAAAAGCAGGAGGGTCATGTGATGAGCGCCGATACCTTTTCTATCTCACCTCTGGCCGTCAGAGAGCCCCCCCCTCTTTGTCTGTTGCCAAGGCGACAAGAGGAGAGGGAGTGGGGAGATGCAGCGCACATGCGCACTGCAACTC
>NW_015150881.1:138958-151336 GCF_000732505.1 Cyprinodon variegatus
TTTTTTAACAGAGTGGCAGAAACGGGCTTCCATACTATTTATAGGTCTAGACTTTTGCATAATTTGATTAACCTCTGGATAATTTGGCGTTTTAGTTTTAGAAATACTGCAAAAAAAAAGGAAAATAAACAACTTGCACTATATTCTTAAAGCAAATAAAAGCATCTGATGTGCTGACCTTTAAGAATGCTATTGTGCAAGGGCTAAAAAAAATTACATCTTAGAATAGTGTTATGGATTTTCTTTAACTCAATAGCTCCAAAACCGAACCATCGTGGTTGGAACTCATCAAACCAATTATCCATAACCAGCATCACCTTTTCTGGTACTAACATCCCGCTATCATTAACAGTTAGTAAAAATTGACTTCCAACTCACTTTTGAAGCCCATATAAATCACCAATGCAAGACCTCTTTCTACCACCTCCATAACGTTTCCAAACTCTGTCCAATTCTCCCCTTGCCAGACGCATGGGAAGGAGAGTTCATGCATTTCTTTCCTCCAGACTGGACTATGCAATGCACTTTCATTTGGGATTCCTACAAAGATTCTGCAGAGACTCCGGTACATTCAAAACTCTGCAGCTAGGATCCTGATGAGAGTGCGGTAACATGAGCACATTATCCCCATTCTCCATTCATAACACTGGCTTCCTATCTCCACCAGGATTTAGTACAAGGTTTCCCTCCTCACACATCAATGCATCCCTGCCCCCTACCTCAAAGAACTTATCAGCCCACTGAACACAACCCGCTCCCTTTGCTCCACTCTTTCAAACCTCCTCTACATTCTGAGAACAAGACTCAGAACAATTTTGTGCTGCTGCCCCACATCTTTGAAATGTCCTCCCTGACACCTTGAGGACGCCTCAATCCACTGAGTGTTTTAAAAAGGCCTTAAAACATTTCTTTTGGTCCCCTTTACATGTTATTTCATGGTTTTCTCTTTTTACCACTAGCACTTTGAGATATTTTGATGGAAAGTGGAGTATAAATTAAGTGTATTATTATTATTATTATTAATTTGAAAGTAAAGTCGTGGTGAATGAAAGATGCCAAATTGATAAAAAATATGCTCTTATTTTAGTTGAACTTGTTAGAAAAAGCAAATCTAGCAAAGCAATTGTGTTAGTTTTATGTGAACAACAGCGGACCGAAAACTCCCAAAGGTGGAATTACATTAATCAGGATAATTTTAGGTTGATTCACAATATGCTAATTCGTATCCAGGACTGATATGCTTTGATTGCAAAGTAGCTCTTTTCTATTTCCAGTTCGAATGCCTTTAAACCTTTGCATATCGCTGTATTTCTCTTGATAAAGTAGTATTTTTTAAAGTATTGTTGGATAGATCAACGTAAGATTTAATATCAAACTTAATTTTATTGCATTCGTATTTCAAAACATGTTATAGTACATTACATATTCTTGTGTGGTTCATATTCATACAACATGTTGCCAAAAGTATTGGTAGACCTGCCTTGACTTACATAGGAGCTTAAGTGACATCCTATTTCTAATCCATAGGTGTTCAATATGGCATCAGTTCACCCCTTACAGCTAAAAAAGCTTCAACTCTTTTGGGAAGGCTGTCCACAAAAGTGTGTTCATCTGAAATTTTGACCATTTCTGAGGTCTTACTCTAATGTTGGACGAGAAGGCCTGGCTTTCAGTCTCAACTCTAATTCATCCCAAAAGCGCTCTGTCAGGTCGAGGTCGGGACTTTATGAGGGCAAGTCAACTTCTTCCACACTGCACTCAACCATCCATGTCTTCATGGACCTTCCTTTGTGCACTGGTCCACAGACACATTGGAAAAGGAAGGGATCAGGCCAAACTTCCAACAAAGTTGGGAGCATAGAATTTTCCAAACTCTCTTGATTTGCTGAAGCATTCAGAGTTCCTTTCACTGGGACTAAGGGGCCAAGCATAGCTACTGCAAAACATCCCAACACCATAATGCTCCCTCCACCAAACTTTACACTTTGCACAATGCAGTCAGACAAGTAGCGACCTTTAAATCTGGACTCACCAGTTTAACTGGCCTACCACCTCATGGCTGAGTTGCTGTCATTCAAACACTTCCATTTTATAACCATACAGCTGACATTTGACTATGAAATACGTAGAAGTGAGGGAAATTCACAGCTGGATTTGTTACACTGTTGGCAACCTATCACAGTTCTACATGGAAATTTGCTGAGCTCCTGAGAACGACGAGCAAATGTAGCAAATGTAACAACAGTCTGCATGCCTGGGTGCACTTGATTCCAAGTAATTTGGATGGATGAGCAAATACTTTTGGTACTATAGAATATATAGACCACAGAAATGTAAAAAAAATATAAATTATTTTTGCACCCACTTTATGGCAGCTTGGTAGGAAACCTCAATACTTTGTAGTTTTCCTGCAACTAAAATAATATGAATTAAACTTTATCTAAATTAATTAGATTTAGTATTATCAGTCTCAACTTGTCAAAACAACAACCCCAGGGAAACGCATGGCCTAGCACCCTTTCAGTCAGTTGCAAAAAAGAAACAAAAACATTACATAAAGAGCTGAGAGTAAATGCAGCTCCGGAGAAAAAAAAAAAAGCAGTAGGCCCAGAGTACATCCTTGTGGTACTCCCAGTGGGAGCACAACAGGGATACAAATGCAATCATTGATGCTTGCAATAAAGAAAAAAAACACAATCAAAGTCTAACACCTAGCCCACCACAGCTACACACTGTAACTATCTACAGTTACAATGTAAAAAAAAAAATCTAACTTCCTTTTTTTAGGCTACAAAAACAATTTTCAGTTGTGTGACCTTGAAAAACTATGGTTTAAATATAGGGATAATTATAAGTCAGTGCAAGACACCATTGTAGTTGAAATCTTTAGCATTTTTGGTTGAGTCGCGACCAATTATAGAGTAAAAAGCAACTTTCAGGGTCAACTTTTATTTAGTCTTATTTTAATGTTCAATTTTAAAGATACAAATTATTATTCAGGAGATGCTGTCAAATCAAATAACATCGTACTATTTCTACAACGACAATAAAGATAATTATTTAATTCTTTGTATGTTTAAGGTTACTACAACTTATGGTTAAGTCACTAGGTGGCCTAATGTTGAGACAGCAGCTTGCTTTTTGGAGTGACCACCAAGGCTGCAGGCTGACTGCTACTGTCCCTGAAGTAGATAGGGTTAGCTTAAGATGCAGATTACAAATTTACCTTTAAATCAAACATATGATGCTTTATTTAAGAAGCTTAAAATTTGTAATTCATTCATTACAAGTTATAAGCCACAACTGCTTCCACACAATCAGAAAAAAAAAACAAGATTCCCGGTTACAATAACATAGAATTCAAAGTTAAGCAAACGTTAAAGCACTGAACCTAAAATATTATTGAAGTGTGTTGCCTTTAACATTTGAATTCTGCCAAATTAGATTCAAAGGTACCTTTGAATCTAGCTTTGAATCTAATCTTACAAGTAAAACATAGTCAACACCCCCAGCAGCATGATGCTGCCACTTGTTAGAATAATTATCATTGAAGATGAGTGAGTTTATTACACCTTGGTATTGACTGCCTGTTGCGAGAGAGAACTGATGTTTTAATCTTATTAGGACAGTTCCTCAGTCTGGATATAGAGTTATAATCTTCATTCTGTACGCAGCAAAGATTTGGAAATGGAATGAGAGCGGTGTCCTTCAGCTAAGAACGAAGTGTAATATTTTGATAAGGCTGAAACCATGGATGGCTAATCATCTGCTAACGTGTATAATGTTAAATAAGATGATGTGGCAGACTAGAGATGTATAAAATGCCTTTTTAACTCTTTATCAGGGCCCGGAGGTGAGCAGCTGCCTTCTGTACATTCTAAACAACTTCTCTGATCTGAGTAAGATTACAATTTCTATCAGAAAATGTTGTCATGTCTCCTGGTTATTTAATACATAAAAGAACTTCTTCCACACATTGCCTAGGTTTTTTTCTACTTGGCTTGTGACAAAAAAGTGAAAACTGATTGCTTATGGCTTTTCTTTTGGCAACCGCCCCAATGAACCATATTTGCCTAATGATAAAAAGGAAGCTATTGAAAAAGATTCTTCCCCTTAGCTCTCGATCTCTGCAGCTCCTCCAGAAACAATGAAAGCATTGGATTACCCTCCAATTTGATCTCTATCCTGTCTGCCATGTCAATGTGTCCTGAAGATCCAATTCCCTCTAAAATAAGTAACTTCTGAAGGCAATGGGTTGAAGGGAATGTTATTTAGGCATATAAGAGTAAATTGGGATCAGACAGCAAACTATTAGGTTTTTGAGTTTGAAAAGCTCTTTATGAAAACTAGAAATATTTTCCTTCCACACAATTTTTCACCATTTTATGCTGATCTATTATAAAATCACTATAACCTGCATAGATGTTAGGTTTGTAATGTTACTAAATTTTAAAAACCTAAAGGGCCATGAACAGCTTTGCTAAGCTCCTATGACATAGTAAATAAATAACACGAGACAAGTCCTCCTGTAAAGGTTAAGTATTTGAATTGTAAGAAAGCTCAATAAAGAGTGCAGGGGGGATTTCTATTAGTTTTGGCACAAGAAACAACATTTTGGACATTGTTCTTCTAATGTTTTTTTTGTTTTTTTTGTCCAAAAGCCATTTAAATGAATATAATTCAAAACTCCAAATCCAATGTCAAATTGATCTCAAGAAAAATGCTACCTAACTGGTTTTATACCTTCACAAGACACTGCAGAAACATTCTCATCTCATTGAGCTCTTTTATCCAAGAGTCCACCAGATAAAGCCATATTTATGTCAACTACCCTTTAGAAGAGAAGCTCTTTCACCCACTACTTACACTTTATCTCACAGTTGCTCTCCTTACGTCCCTCTGCTTCCGTGGTTCCTGCATGTTTTCGCTGTGTTTATATGCCCGTGTGGAGGACTGCATTGGCATGTTTTCTAGTGCTCTTTGGTTTTACAGAGTCTGCTAACTAATGTGGTCACATCTCGGTTCAGCCTGTCTGTTTGTCTGCTGATAAGGACCAGTGTCTTCCAACCCTCTGCTATCCTCTTCAACCACCACACTCGCCTAAGCTCCACCCCCTACACACTATATATGTGTACTCCTCTCTGAAATTAAAACAGAGGTACTGTAATATGTCACTCCATGGATTGACTTTGGTTGAATGAAGTATTTATTGTGTTTTGGACATGTTTGTACTCACCTACATACACTGAATCTGGGTAGTGCATAGTGACGTAATAAGGGTCTTCTGAATCTTCAGTGATAAATGCTCTGTATAGGTCAGAGTAGTTTGGTTGATGGTTTTGTTGATGACCAGGTGTAGCGGTCTCTTCTGAAGGCTGGTGAAATGCCTGCTGCAGCCAGTCAGTGGCTCTCTTGAAGTTATTACTTGGTCTGTTTGTCTTAAATGGGCATTCTGCCACTGTTGGGGCCCAGGGTTTTTTTGGTAATGCTTTTGCAGCCTCATTGTGTTCAGGTGTTTTAAAAACACTTGTTTGATTTAAAGCTCTGTGACTAAAGTTAATGTCCTTTTGGTTTTCTCGTTCTTTTGTCAGCTCCTGATTCCAGAGATGTGTAAGTCTTCTGTCAATGTTTGAACAGGATCCATGTTGAGAATTCAAAGATTCATCAGAAACAGGCTGGAAGGTCCCCAGGCTCTGAGATGCCCCCATGGACGTCTTAACTTGATTTAATCTCTGTCCACTCCAATGTTTCTGAAGTATCTGACTGAGGTCTCTTGACTGGCAGCTTAAATCCCCTAATGATTTCTCAGACCAGCTTACTGCACTTTTTACATCTGTCTGGGTGGAGTGGCTGGGCGTTTGGTCTGGTAGAGATATTTGATGCTGAGGGGACTTGCTTTTTAGAGATTGAGCTTCTCGTTCTTTTCTCCTTTTTTCAGTGTCATGGTCAAATTTTCTTCTTGTTTCACTTTTGTCTGAATAAAGACTATTCTGAGAATCTGTACAAGGGGACAGTTGGGTCAACTTTGTTCCTTTATTGGGATCTGTTTGCACAAATGACTGATTAAATGGTGCACAGAAAGAAGTGTGAGTATAATTGTTCTTAAGGCTGTTGTCTGCTAATCTACTTAGAAGTCTTGAGTTCACAGAAGGGACATCAGACATTGGTGGAACAGTATCAGAACTGCTTGTTGCTTTGCTGGGTTCACACTGTTTTTGCTGTTTGGTGATTAGCTTTGGTTTCGGAGTGGTAACAATATTATGGTCTCTGTTCAGAGTCTTTGTATCTGTAATTTCTGCTTTCTTCAATCCAACTTTACTTTGAACTATGCAGGCTTTGTGAGATGTTGCTGGAAGCCTGGAAATCTCAGTCGTATGCCGGGGCTCTCTGCTGACGTTTTTTTTGCCAGGATGGGTAAAATGCAGCAACGTTCCTTGGTCAAGAACTTCATGTTTGATGTCTTTGGAAGGCCCCATTGTCATGTTAGAAATGAAAATAGATCTGGCGTTTCTCTCTTGAGCAATGGGAGACGGTTGCCTCTCTTGTTGGCTTTGGGTGGCTGATGAAGGGGTGGGGCTCAGCCTGGGTGTTGGAACAGTCAGAGTTGGAGACACTCTTGGCTTAGGGTCTGGCTGTTGTGGTATTGGATGAAATTCACCCAACTCCCAGGCGGGAGAAAGAAGAGAATCCCTTGGTCTCGGTTTGAGAGATGGGAGTGTAGGAGAGGAACTTGGCAGTGGAGCAGGGGAAATGCAGATGTTAGGTTTGACAGAGGCGGTCATGGACTTGGGTGCTGAGGGTTTTGACCTTGGAAGAGTTGAAGCTCTCTCCTTGTTGTTTCTCTGTGAATTCACACATTCTTTACCTCGCATGAACTGACATGAGGCTTTGGAGGAAATTACTTCATTTGATCTAAAAAAGAAAAATATATCAAATGAAGATGCATTTAGTGATCACAGATTACAAAACATCTTGTGAGATTGAAGACAAGCCACAGATCTGCTTACCCGTCAGCTGCTGAGAGTTTAGAGTTGCTCTTTGTAAAGATGAGGCCCTTCTCATCAAACGATGGGATTAAGATAGCTTTCTTCTTGATCACAGGAGAAGACAGAGGAAGAGGAGGCGACACGCAGACTGTAGGATGCTCATTTGTTTCTCTGCTGGACGGAAATGTACCTGGCATCAAATGTTTGGGATGATGAAAAACACTCATTCTGTTGAATGAGAGCCAGCAGGAACCACCTGCAGGGAAAGACAGATTACAGATTACAGTGCACTGCAACAGTATTCATACCTCTTTAAATGTATTCACCCAAATCCCTACATTATTAAAGAGAGACCGTTGACATCAAATTAAGTTAAATCCAACAATAAATCCAGCCCATTGTGTGAAAGGGTGGGTCACGTCTCAGTGGTAGAGCAGGTGCAGCATGTGCAGAGGCTAATATCCTCAGTGTAGTTGTCACTGGTTCGATTCCTGTCCCAAATGCTGTTTTTATTTGAGAATATTATTGAAAAAACAGCATCATAAAGACCAAGGAAGGCAGCAGGCAGGACTAAATGATATTGCTTAGAAATCTAAAGCAGGATAAAGTAAAAAGATAATAAGAAAGAAGAAAATATATATATAAGTTTTTTAATAACTCTTGCTTCACTGCGTCGCCTGTCATCCAAAAATTGAAAGAGTATTTATCAAGCAACCAAGGGATCTGAAAAAAAAAAAAAAAACTTTAGGAGCTGCATGGATTTACTGCCCAGATGGGAAAATCTATCAACATGACAGCTGTTATTGATGCATTTCACTAATCTGGGTTTTATGGAGGTGTAGCAGGGAGACATCTTGAAAGAAAGGCTAACAGGTCCCCCTTGAAGTGTACCACAAACTAGGTTGGAACCCACTTAAAACAAAGTTTTTCTAGAAAGCATTGACTGATGGAAGCTGGATGAAAATGCAAAGCACATATTTCGAAAACCATGATTAATTTCCTTTTTCGTACAAAATATTTAATAGAGTGCCAACATTTTAAAAAGTTGACATGGTGTAACATTATTTATAGGGACTAAATTTTGCTGTACTTCTAAATACAAACTTGACTTTTTTTCCAGCAGTTTCTACAATCCTGATGTCTGAAAGCGTATTAGCATTTTATGAGACAAGTTCTTATAACTGCAGGGTTAGGGTATATTTCCAGAGTTGGAAAAATGCAAGCTGTATGAAGTGACTGCATTCTGCTGCAGTATGCTAAGACGCTGAGCATTGTTATACAGAACCGATTTAGAGATTTAGAGTAAAAAAGCAAACCTGATGTCAGAAGCTCCTTCTTTGTTGCCGTCACGTTGAGAGAGTAAACAAGCCTGCGAGTTCGGGGCAATGAGCAGAGAAGTAGGAAGCGGTGGGCGAACGAGTGCCATTCTCGTCATTTTTCTTCTCTAAGCTTTCACTGTTCCTCTCACTGTGGTGTCCTGTTTGATTTGCTTCCTTGGACACAATGAAGTCTGAGTGTGGCCTGTGTGCAGCCGGTTCAGTTACAAAGCAGGCATGCAATCAGAGACTAACTCAAGCAAAACTACACAAGAGTGAGTGATAAGTTGTTTGTGCACAAAGAGCACAAGCTGTTGGCCTTTTGGCCTTCTTGGGTCTCTGGAAAAGGTTTAATGATAACTGATGGGTTGTGGTAGAAGGCAAAAATGTTGGATCATTCAAGAGATTACTTCTCTCTGATACAAAACTATATTTGGTTCATTAACATTGGATTCATTAAAAAATTCAGCAAGGTTTAAAATGATTCAATATATTTTAATTGAAACAGAATCACCATACTTTCTGATGCAGACTGATTAGTGCAGTTATTTAACAAAACCTTTCATGTAGAAATCCTTATTGTACAGATGCCAGCTAGAGTCACAGTGTAAGTGGACACTTAAAAAAAAACAAAAACAAAATGAAAGTCATTGTTAAAACTAAGATTTTTTAAACCAAATTATTAGTATGATCTGAAAAGTTAATGGTGCCAATTTAAGATGTGGCATCCCTTAATAGGTGGCTGACACAAATTTCATAGATATGTTACCAATGAATCTGTACCTTTTAGATCTCAGTTAAAGAGACAAACTGATCTATTTTTAAATAATTGGTGAGCCTAAGCTGTTTAACTATGTATTCCATCAAGTATTACTGCTATATATAATTTCAGACTATGCTACTACCTTGTAACCAAATTGGGCTTTGCAAACATATCATGTTTGAATGACTAATACGTTTTATGCATCATACAAATTTATGAATAAGGTAAAGTATTTGCAGATTAATCAATAACATATCTATAAATCTGTAATAGGGAGACTTTTCATGTGATAAAAAAAAGTGTTTTTAAATGACAATTTCATTCATTGAGATGGAAATGCAATTTAAAACAATGTTATCTGTTTTGCCTCAGGGTTTTTTTCGTGGGCAGAATTAGTTGTAGTTAGAAAAGACGGACGAGATTCTGAAATGTTCAGATTATCAAGATGTCTTTGGACTAATATGAAATGGACCTCGGTCTTGTCTTTTGGAAGCAACATTTTTTTAGTTTTGAAACTCTCTCATTGATGCCATTTTACCCCAGTCCCCCTTTATTATTTCTGCGTGATGAACACTGATGCCTGCAGTGCTTTAGCTGTTATTCTGGGTTCGTCTATGGCCTCCCGGGTAAGTTATTGATAAGCTCTTTGAGGAATTTGCTCGGCTGCCACTCCTGGGAAAGTTTGCATGTTTTTTTTTATGTTTTTACGCAGCAAATTTCTTTACAAGACAGGATTTGTTGAACCCTTTTAAGGTTCTATAGATCTAAAAGTTGAAGTTAATCACAGTTAACTTATGATTCAGCAACATACTAAATGGTTGCTTATGATAGTTTTTGTCCCAATAGACGAAACTATTTTTGAAAACCACACAGGTTATACCCCCCCACCCCCCCACTCTCGACCGTCATTTTATATTATGACAGTTTGTCCACAACAACTAAGAGACTAAGAAAGCAAAAGCAGAGGACATTTGTAGAAACTTTTTGCATAGGAACATAAATCTTCCCCTTTATTGCTTACATCAAACTCATAAAAACCAGGGTTCTAAATGGATTAAAAGATTTTATTTTGTAAGAACAAAGAAGGCAAAAAAGGCAGTTACATTGTTACCTCAGGATGCCGTCAAAATCAAAACACAGTAAAACAAACTAAACAATTTTTCTGTACCATTGGTCCATCCTTTTCTCTTTTCTTGGCATATTGAAGGACTCTCTGGAATTTATTCACAGCAAGTTACTTAAAGAAGCGTCTCACCAGTTTACACAGCAGGACTAGCTATCCACATGCATTTCAACAGCTGCCGTGCAGACATCAGGGAGAAGATTACAAAAAAAGATGACAAAAAAAAAAGCTCCCCCAGTAGCAGGAGAATTACATCATTCACTTTACTATGAACAAATGCATGAAAAAAGTTGGCTTTGTGTCGGACGTAAAGTGATTGTCAAATTACAAAATGTATGCAAAAAGTTGGCACAATTATATAGGATGGCATCAGATCTATAAACAGTAAAGGGAAACATGTTTCTGAATCACATGAGAATCTGATTCTGTGACCCTGCATGTCTGCCACACTTTCCCTGATCCCTGCTGGGAAAACCCACAGAGAGCAAAGAAAAATTGGAATGATAAATGATCCTCATCTTCCTCCTCTTTTAGCTGGCAAGGTCCCCCCCTTCTCCCCTCCCCTGACTGTCCCTTCAATGTCCTGTCTGCGCCCCAGTCTGGATGGGTCCTTTGCTACCCATTCCATCAGATCAGGGCATTGCTATCGTCATCT
The DNA here is from genome assembly GCF_000732505.1 of Cyprinodon variegatus. Classification (NCBI taxonomy): domain Eukaryota; kingdom Metazoa; phylum Chordata; class Actinopteri; order Cyprinodontiformes; family Cyprinodontidae; genus Cyprinodon; species Cyprinodon variegatus. The sequence continues at coordinate 149,802 of NW_015150881.1, forward strand.
CTGCAGTTCACACTGGCCACCAGCGGGTGATGCCGGATTGTTTTGTTGCTCCATTTGTGGGCGTCCTGCAGCCCGGGCTCGAGGAAGTACAGGCACGCTCCAAAGCCTGCCAGCACCAGAACCGACACTAGCAGGTAGAGGGGCACGAACCAGTCCAAGAACAACCAGGACATAACGGCTGGTAGAGGACAAGGACGAGGACAGTTCAGAACATGGATGAGGAGAGATTCAAATGCACATTAAGCTACTAAATGCCTCTGCAAGTAATCCAGGCAAACAACTAATGCATAAAAATGCAAACGGATCCATGCTTACCTGTGGAGGAGCTCGGTCAGTTGGTCCCTTGGCTTCTAATGGGGAGGGTGGGAGACGAGGAGCAGCTGGAACGACTCAGAACAGTCATGAGAAGATTGTTTCACCACGCCGCAGCAGTTCCCACCTGCATGTGAGACGGTGCAAATCACAGCTGCCCTCTGAGAGGCTCTGAGAGAGACGGGAGCTGCATGCGGCTTCATCCTCCAGCTACCGATGGTGACGTTCAGAGGAGGGGCGGACGTTGCCATGACAACATCCCTACTGATGGCTAAGGGTGTTGAGGGAGTGGGAGGAAAACTTATATAACTATAATCATTTTATTTTTTAGAGGCGGTTGGAGGGGAAGGGGTTTGTAGGAGGAGGAGGAGGGTGAAGCCCTTCAGATGTCTCTGGTTGCTCACCGCATTAAATCGTTTCTAATCTATTTAACAACAGACCGATCACACTTTATGTGACACTGAGTAAGAGATGTGCAAGGGTGGGGAGCTTTGTTATTTTCTTGTATTTGTTTTTATTTTGCTCTTGACTGACAGCAGCTGCAGTGTTTTATGGAGTTACTCCCATTGTGCCTGCCCCTCCTTTCATTCCTACTGTTTCCAACACAAAAGCTTAGAGGATGGCCTACATAATGAAAAACTGTCCTTTTTTTTCTCTTCCAAACCTCCCAGTATTAGCTCCTGCTGCACAAATGTCAAGAGGTTCCCGAAAAGCTGCTGAGTTCAACAAATAATCTCCAACATGATGTCTGAAATATCAAAGATCAGAAATGATGCTCTCCAGAAATAACACCTGGGTGTTACTTTATTTGCTAAGGTAGAAAAACAACATTTATTTGCTTTTTTTAATTAAGCATAGAGTGGGGAGAACAAGTATTTGATACACTGTTGGCTTTGCAGCTTTTCATCATTTTATCATTGATAGGCGACTCAACTTTGACTGACATAATCCAAAACAAAACTTTTAAAAAATCACAAGCAATTATTTTGCATTTTATTGCATGACACAGGAACTGATACATAAAAAACAACACTTAATATTTGTTACAGAAAAACTTGTACACAGCTAATATATTTTAAGGTGACCCGATGTGATGCTAGATGGGAGATTCGACAGCTATGCTTGGGCACTCAATTAAATTCAGTTCAGTTTATTTATACAGCGCCAATTCAAAACACATGTCATCTTAAGGCATTTTACAGTTCAACCAGATCATACAGTCA
>NW_015150881.1:151726-167926 GCF_000732505.1 Cyprinodon variegatus
CCAGGATGGAGTCACAGCCAAACAGGAACAGACAAGGCAAAGCTACTCTGAGGAAAAGCAGAGAGAGCATAACGTTAGAGATTGAACAAAGAGATTCTGCAGAGTGGGAGAATAGAGATAGAATGAAGCAGAATGATGAAATAGGGGTCCCTATGTCCTCCAGAGGTCTTAGCTTATAGCAGCATATCTATAGAGATAGCTCAGGATAACCTGTACAACACTAACTATAAGGTTTATCAAAAAGGTAAGTTTTAAGCCTACCCCTAAAAATAGACAGGGTGTCTGCCTCACAAACTAAAACTGTTAGTTGGTTCCACAGGAGAGAACTCCAGGACCTTGAAGTGTTTATTAGAGAGTCACCCTGTAGTTACCCTAGTTGTGTGCCTCAGGTCGTTGTCACACTGGAAGACCCAGGAACCACCCATCATCATTGTTCTTACTGAGGGAAGGAGGTTGTAGATGAGGCAAAATATCCAAATATTTTGCCCCATCCATTCCCTGCCATAATATGGTACAATCTTCCTCCCGGCCCGCCATTTTAATTGAAGCCAGCAAGCAGACAGAAGCATCTCCTATTTGATTTTGTTGTAAAGAGAGTGAAGCGTTGTCCCTGCTGGCCGCACCAATTGTTGCCAAAATGTGAAGTGATCAAAAGCAAGCGATTGACCCAACATATTTGCATATTCACATTCAGTGTGAACGCACCGTAACAGGTCTGTTAGAGCCAAAGTTCTTACTGATTTGTAGATGATCAAATATATCATGCAATGAAATGCCCATTAATTACTTTAAAAAAAAATCATGACTCTTTGGATTTTTGCTTAGATTTTGTCCCAGTTTAAGAGTTCCTTTGTTAAAAATTAAAGACTACATACTTTACAAGTGGGAAAACCTGCAAAACCCCATTGTATCAGGTTGTGTCGGTTTAGGGGAGGATTGAAGGTTCCTTGCTGATTTAATTATCCAAAAGGTGGCAACTGAGGCAAAAATAAAAATATAAACAAAATACGGCAAAACCGAAAAGCAGGAGACGTCCAAGAAAACACACAAGAGGTGAAACCAGCAAACAGTAACTGAAGAGGAGGACTTTTAATGTCAAACAGATCACAGACTGGGGTAATCAACTGATTGGGAGCAGGTGTGGACAGAAGAATCTAGAAGGGAGCAAGGGGAAGGAGAATGACAAAAGAGGGCAACAGAGGGTAAACAAGAAATACATAAGAACTAAATACAACCAAAAAACAACAAATAATGGAAAAATAAAACTTAAACAGAACCAAAAAGTGCAAAACCGTGACACACTGTATATCTCATGGATTCCCGACTTTGTCATATGTTAAAGGCAGAGGGAAAAAATCTTTTACAATTGTCCATTATTTCATTTGTTTATGTACAACTAGATTTGCATCATTATGGCCCTGGGGAAGATCTTCTTTCTGTCAACCAGACCCTCACAATTTGAGACTTAAGATAATGAAAATAAACTTCATCAATACTTCATATCATGGGAATGTGAGCAATGGATTGTAGAGACGACAGGCAATGTATGGTAAAACCAATTGCCCTATTTACACTATGCTTCTGAAACTAATCGGTGCCGAGTTCGAACCGAGCTTGGATCAGTTAACTGTGCCGAACAAGATTCCTTACAACCATTTACAATCACTCTAGCAAGGTTCCTTGACTCCTATCATTGGTCCACGATGCTACAGCTCTCAAGGCGGGAATTACTCAAAACAAAAATGGCGGTGTCCATAACATACAGGAACTTATGTGGCTGGGTAGTGTCCTCCACCCAAATTTCAATGAGCCTTGGTCTCTGCATCATCCCAGGTTGCACCACGCACTTCGTGTTGAAGAAGAAGTTCATGTTGTGAACAGGTAAAGAGATTTGTGAATTAAAAAGCCGGACACGGCGGAAAACCCACAAAATGAGTCAGCTGACTGTAAATAGAAGATGACGCAGTCTGCTCATGTGCTCTTTCTTATCAGGGAACCGAGCCACAACTAAACTATGCCGAGCCAAACTGTTGAACTAGTACTAGATTTAGCACGATTCGGTTGTGTCCCATTTACACTCAACAGTTGTCTCAGTTATGGTGCTTCGAGTGTTCTTAGCCCGGCTTCAAAAGGGTAGTGTAAATGGGGCTAAAGTTAAATGAGAAGGAAATAAAATTGCCAAAAAAGGAACAGTACAGTGTCAAGTCTAGAGCATAAAAAGGATATTTTAAAATGGAGGAAATAACCAGGAACAAAAAGAAAACATAAATCACACTGGAAAGAAAATAAACACAATAGAAAGTTGTGAAAAAAACAGAAAAACCTGGGATCTATATGCATAGGAAGGGGAATTGCTGGGACCAAGTATGTATGAGTTTGATTAACAGAATGTGAAACACACACGTAAAGCTTAAAAATCAGGCAAGGACCTCTGAAGTGTAAAGCACTGGATCAACACCCGGCTCTCTGTGCCTCGGCATGAGGCGCAGGAATTTACACATTAATGTAATGGCCACAAGAGCAAGTGGCTTCACAGCCACCACAGCAAAGAAACTAGCACCCTGGAAACTCAGGAACTATCCAGAAAATAACTGGGTCATCATGCAGCCCCTCTGGGAGAACAGTAATTGGTGGTGGATCCTACATGATGACCGTGAACACTGTGACACGAGCAGAAGTCAATTAAAAAACATGTTTTTTGCCTTATATTACTTGGCTGCAGTTCTTGCATTCTGACACATACATAGGAACACTGGGGATTCTGTAAAGGAGTGTGATGCAGATGAATATGCAGGTATAGATGACAGTTGTGCTAACAAAATTTGAGAAACTGACCACAGTGTGACAGATGAAGAAGGAGCTGTAGGCAATAGTGGTACATAATATACTGCTGCTTATGTCTATAGATAGAGCAAATATACTTTTTTGTTCTCTATGAACATGTACTGAGTGCATGAAGGGAGATATTAGAATATAGAAAAATACAGTTTATTGGAAATAAAAACTTTATTTACACAGAAAAGAATATGCTCCAGAACTAGTAATCTATTTGTCAGGTTTGTCACATCAGTCTGAATAATTCCTGCCAACCTGAAGAAAAACATTGATTTAGGTTATATATATATATATATATATATATGTGTGTGTGTGGGGTTTTTTTTCTCTTGATGTTTGCATCAGCCAGTACTGCCTACAGCTGGACTGCCTGACTGAAAGAGATTATGCTGAAAAATGTTTTAAACGCTTGCCCAGCCTCAAGAGAGTGGCTGTGGTTGAAAAAAGAGTGCGCCACCACTCTGGGACAAAAGACTCATTTGTTCATATTACGACTGTGAGATTCAAGGCCAGAGATGTAATTGGATGGACTTCTAACATTTCTCCTTTCTCCATACCTCTGAAAGCTGAATAAATAATAAAATAAAGACGAGGAGACCTTCACACACAAGTTAAACAAAAATATATATATGTATCAAATGTATAAGAGCTCTTACAGTCTGAATTATTAGACTGATGAATAGCTAAAGGAAATATTTGTGCTTTTTATAAATCACCTGTTTCCCATCCTCAGATGTATTTGGCTGAGCCACGTTCCGTCGTTGTAAAATGCAATGTAACCAACACTTAGATGCGGTAAGACAGCAGCATAAAGTATCCCTGTGCTAGTGTCAACAGGCGTGGCGCCACCAATAGCGTCTCCAGAAATCACAGCCGAGCAACACAGCAAAGAACTTCCTGATGTTGGAATGGTCATCACAATTATCAATATCATAAGTTTATTTGTGCAATAAGCATTTGTTGGAATAAAAAAAATATATTGTGCCAGATATTCGTGCTCTGAATTTAAGCAAGAAAATCATAATTCCCATTTTTCCTAGAATCGTTCATTGCTGCTTTGATTCAAGCGGTAGCTTTGGGGAAATTAGACACACATTAAAGCTTGGGTGATGTGTTCTGACCTCTCTTAAGTTACAGTGCTTAGAAATAGCTTTTGAAATTATTTTAGACTGACGATGAGATTATTTGATAGATGGTTATTAGATAGTTTAGGTGACTGATTCACTTTTATACTATAGCCTATTTCGATAGTGCTAATCCATGCTAATTCAGGCTTTGAGATTGTTGAAGAGGCATATAGAAAGTCTAGAGAGGTTGATGACACACTGCTTACGTCCGACTCTACAAGTTCTGATGGGATTTTTGTTTTCGGTCATAAGCCCCATTTAAACCGTGTCGAGAGCGGTCCGAGCACGGTAACCAAGATAACTGCTGAGTGTAAATGGCACGCAAAACTAAACGGGACCGTGTCAGACACAACCAAACTAGTTACTAGTTCATCAGTAGGGCTCGGTGCGGTTCAGTTCTGGCTCGGTTCTCAGATAAAAAAGAGCGCAAGAGCAGATCACGTCACCTCCTTACAATCAGCCTACGTAATCATGACATTTAACACATCCATAAAAATACCAGCTTCCCTACCGTGCCACAGGATTTCCAGTAATGATTCTGCTTAGCAGTGTGATGAACATCAATGTCTGTCATTGTTTCCTGAGTCTGTAAGCCCTGATCAAACTAGTGTTTGTCGTTTCCTCTTCCAAAAGCCAACTCTGTCAAGTAAACTCTCCAAAGGCTGCGTTATTTGCCTGACTCTCCGCAAACAAAGAAATATCACAGTTATAACCAAACTTCCTGAATGTTACAGGCACCGCCATGTTGATTTGCTTGTTTACCTTTAGAGAGCAGTAGTACCGTAGATCGTCACTTGGAGGCGATGAACCTTGCTAGCATGGTGTGTAAATGGTCGTAAGGAACCGAGCTCGGCACGGTTAACTGATCCAAGCTCCAGCAGAACTCGGCATGGATCGGTTTTCAGAGGGTAGAGTAAATGGGGCTATACTTTCTGCATAAAGGCTCCCTGTGTGGACCACTGACCATGCGGCATATTATGGGTATAGTAAACTTTATCTGAATGTGTAATTGATCGTGTATGTTTCAGTCTGTCCTGCTTGCTACATGCACCACGTGTCTTCATACAAACCTGGCTGGTTTATCACCCACTTCTGAGATTCGAATCTGTATTTTCCCAAGACCTGATGTTTTTATTTTTGTGAGTGCGTCTTTCTGCCTTTCTGACTCATGACACTCCTGTCAAATTCCTGCGTAGGTCCGACCAAAATAGGTGGGAGCTATACAACCATAGTTGCAAAGAAATGTGTGTAATCTGGACACCCTCATGCATTCCAGCAAGATGTGACAGCTAAAATTCAATATGATCTGTTTGTTTTGTTGGATTGGGATGTAAATTGTGTCTGGTGTGTTATGGCCTTGACATGAGATCTTAGTGAGGGGCTAAAAGGACCTGTGAAACTGAACAAAGAAGACAGGTGTGGCAAGGAAATGAATGTGAGGTTAGTACACTACATCCACAAGGACAGTGGAGTGTGACGTAGAAGTGAGCGATGGGTTCAATGTTAAGGAGAGATAAGATGAGAAATCAGCTTTCAGAGCACTGGTGGTGGACAGGTTGATAGATGTGGTAAACGGCAGTCCCTGTAAACTATAATTTTTGCAGAGGACACTGGGAACTATAAAGGAAGCAGGTGCTAGAAAGCATGAAAATGTGAAGTATGCAGAAAATGAGATAGAGAAGATTGTCTGGAAGAAGGATAGCTGCAATAGTCAAAGGGAAGGTTCACTGGATGACAGCAAGTGCTTCCATGATGGATGGTTTAATTGGTTACAATGGCATTAACAAATATGAGACGACAGAGTTGAGGATCCAATCCCATCCAATCTAACTTTGGTAATATAAAATATAAGCAACATAGCATTAGTGGTTATAAGTCCCATAGAATGGCTTCAGATTGTGTCAGTAGGATCAGTAGGTTGTTATCGCCGAGTGAATCCTGATCCTAACACTAAAGTCATTCCTTTCCCCCCACGGCATTTATTAATCTAATGTGTAATCTGAAAATAGTTTCAGTAGGTCTTTGTGTGCTGTAAAAATAAGTACCGGTAAATAAAAATAAAATGATCTGCATGTAGCTTATATTAAACAAACTAAAACCAAACAAATCTCATATTCTGTCAACTGGGTTGTAGAATCATCTCCCTATAAATATTTAATTGTCTGTGGAAAAATATGCAGATTATTCTTTAATAAGATCCTCATCTAACGGACATGCAATGTTTGTTTTTAAACCTAATGTGTGAAACGAACCTAGTAAATGATTTTTTTGCTGTTTTATGCACAAAATATGACAAAAAACCTGACTAAATCGCGAAATAAAACAGCGTGGTTGGATGTAAGGAGAGTGGAGACATAGGGGAAACTCTATGTAATACGTATTACTAAGGGTATGCTGGCCTGACACGTATGCTGAGCTGACAGAACACTGGACCGGAGTGGAGTGAATAGTCATCCCACATGGATTACTTTCTTGTGATTGGCTTAAACAACGGAGCTCTGTGATTGGTTGCAAACCATCCCCTGTATAAAAATCCCCACAAAAATTCAGTGAAGTTTAAAGAGCAATGGTACTTTGTAATTTTAATTTATAATTGTTTATGGACCATAAATTCTTTGGTGAATCATGTGTTGTGCATGCGTGAATCTCATATGCTTGCGTGAATCGTGCTGTGTGTGTGTGTGGATCTTGTACTGTGTGTGTGTGAATGTTTTTGTGCTTGCATGAATCATGCTGTGTCTGTGTGGAGCTTATCCTGTGCATGTATGAATCACATATGTGAATTTGTGAAAATTGAGACTGATTTAGCTCCATAGTTTTAAGTTTAGTCCAAGCCCAGAGGAAGGAGTGGAATCAGGATGGATGACTTTGTGCATCTCGCAGGAGCCGCCCAGAGAGTTCCAGGAGTGAAGAAGAGCAGACTGACGAGCAGAAGCCAGCAGACATGGAAGAGCAGAAGTATCAGGAGGAAAATCCAAAGTCAGTGCAGGAGCAGATTTCCAGGCCACAAGATCAGAGATCCGAAGAGATACTGAAGGGAAATCCAAGCAATCCAAGGAGACAGGTCCAGGGTCATTAGCAGGCAAGATGCAAATAGCAGTCTGAAGACAGGCAATAGAGATCAGAACAGGGGCAAACAAAATTCAGAAGTCCAGAAGCAGAAGCTATTTAGGATCAGGTAATCAGAAACACACTGGGTACGCTAGAGAACACACACATGGCTCAAATAAACTGGCACTGATGGCTGGAAAAAGGTAGTTTAAATTGGAACTGGATGGATCTGATAAGTGAGAAAGAAAACTGGGTGGAGCTTGGCAGGTGGAAGAAATTAACCAATAATCCAGCCATCAGTGCCAAGAACTTGACACTATGGTTAAGTTGCTAAATAGCACAAAACTTGCAATTATCTTTGTCATTAAGCTTACCTGCTAACTTTGATTGCAACATCGTCAGGTCTAAGTTTATAAATTGTGAGTCTTTAAACATCTATTGCTACCATTTTGGTGTTCCGTCACTCCAATCAGTCATTGTGATGGCTGAAAAAAGGTCCAAACGGTTATCTATTTCTAATTCCATTAATTTTTCTGTCACGCTTCATCCCTGCTGGGGTCGTGAGGGGTGCTGCTGCCTATCTCCAGCTGTCAGTGGGCGGGCAGGCGGGGTCCACGCTGGACAGGGCGCCAGTCTATCACAGGGCAACACACGAGACAAACAACCATTCACACACTTTTCCGGTCGTGCAACAATCTTTTGATCAATCCGACTTTCAGCCTGATCATGCGCCGTGAGTCGTGTAGTGTACAGGGGGTTAGGAGCGGCAATCAGCCTCTCATGAACACCTCCAGATCAGGAATCGTGAGGTCGGGAGAAAATCAAACATGTTTGAAAAAAAGAACATCATATTTATATCACATATTTTAAAACTGATTAAGACCCCAAAATATGAATGCATATCCTTTCAAACTGAAATTTGTTACCACTAACCACTCTTTGTTATTAGCCCTAATTTAGGCTTTTATACAAAACAGCTACACAGAATAACCAGCAGGTAATTTTGATGAATAACACATTTTTAACAAACATTACATCAATATGCCGGCACTCAGCTTTCTGTAAAGGGTTTACACCACCAAACAGAAGGCTGGTTTCTGTAATGGAGGCTGTAAGAGCACTTTGGTTTGTAGGAAGTCAGAAACAAGAGGGATAAAGTGCCCACTCCAAGGTAGATTACATGAATGTGATTACACTGAGTAACTGTCAACATGTTAAGAGACAGAGACAGAAAATCTATTCAGTGTAACAGTACTTTTCTGCATTTTGTTCTGCCTTTTACTGTCAACCAGATATTTTAACCAGAAAAAAATGGTAGCTATTTTTTTCTGTGCATTCGCACTGCTGGTCTGATTCAGGGATGCAGGGATCAGTAAATGTGAGACAAGAACTTTAGATTTAGATTTCAGTCCTATAAGATATATATATATATATATATATATATATATATATATATATATATATATATATATATATAAAAAGAATGTACACTTTTATCTTCAGATGTTTGCCCTCAGTTGTTTTTCATCCTTTTCTTCTACTGGAATGTGCTGCACTACATTTGCTCTTCCTGCTGTTGGTATGGTCAGAAAGCATTCACACAGCAAGTGAGCAGCTCCAGGATGTGGATATCGTGCACTCAGATGGGCAGTAACTGTGATAGAATATCATTTTCTGGTCCGTTTTAGTGTTCTGAATCAAATCAAAAGGTCTGGTGTAAAAAGAAGTGTGAAAGTCCGGAGAGAGGGGCTGAATTTAAATTTGCACTGGTAAAGAAGGAAACACGGACAAATGTTGCTGTGTATAGCAACAGGTAGGTGAACATAAAACTACTTTAAGTAAATGTTAACAACCAGTAGCAGGAGAGACATGTAGACATTTATAAAAACAAATTTACAGACTATTGTAGTTACATATGTTGGCAAAGATATTTTTTTCTTTGTTTTGTACCAATTTGATTCAGACGTCCTTTCAGACAAGCAGGTTTAAAGTAGAAAGATCTAGTCATGTGACAATAGTTACGTGACACTGATACCATTTAATGAAGAGAAGCTATTGTTTTATTTCAAAACTTACATTAGCTGCCCAAAGATAACAATAAACCTTTAAAGTTTCCAAAAAACAGAAGAAAAAAAAAACACTGTCATGTGTTGATGACGGTGGAAATTAATGGGACTAGCTCAAGGTTGTTTTCAGGAAGAGAAAGGACATCAGTCTTATTTGACTTAAGCTGCTTAAAGTCTCTCAAAGTGATAAAAAAAAATCTCTAAATGATGATGAATACATCAGGGTGAATAAAACAAAGCAAGAAAAAAGCTTTGCTGCAACATTAAATACAGATTTAATTATTATAAAAAAAGCATAAACAACAAAACACCTGAGTCCAAAAGGTCGATCAGACCTGATAAATATTATTGTACTAATTGTTTCTATGTGTTTCTCAGTTTAATCAATCCACCAGTCAGAGAACAGTGTTTTCTTTAAACTCACATTTGTGCAAGAACAGAATCAAAGCTGAAACAGAGCGTGTCCAAGATTTTCCTAGATAATCACTGATTGTGCGATAGCTGGCACTGGGGGAATGGAAATGTTATCTGGGCTTTGTCTTTCTGCATGGAGTTTGCATGTTCTCCCTGAGCATGCATGGGTTCTTTCCGGGTACTCCGGCTCCGTCCAAAAACCATGACTGTTAGGTTAACTTGCTTCTCTAGATTCTCCTTAGGTGTGAGTGTGTGTGTGAGTGGTTGTTTCTGCTGTTTAGAATAGAATAGAATAGAATTCAACTTTATTGTCATTGCACTGTCACAAGTACAAGCAACGAAATGCTTAAAAAATCTCTGTGTTGCCCTGCGATGGACTGGCGACCTGTTCGGCGTGTACCCCGCCGCTCACCCGTAGACAGCTGGAGATAGACACCAGCACCCCTTGCGACAATGGGCATTAAGGGGTTAATGTTTCTGAGAAGAGGAAACTCCAAAACATAAGGGAATAAAGTTGTTCTTGCTGAAGTTACAGTCTAAATCATTTTCTGGACAAGTCATTTTGAGAAGAAATTAAATAAACTTTGCAATCATTTAAAAAGACTAAGATGCAAATTAACAAGTATGATCATATTTTAAATAAAATAATTTTGCATGGCCTGACATGCATCTAGTAAAACTATATTATATATTCATGTTCATAAACCTTATGATTATCTATATTTTTACAAACTCAGAAACATATGTGGGATGAATACTTATGTCAGCACAGTTTAATTTTGAACGAGTGTCTAGCAGATTCTTGAACTTTTTTGTCACATATTGATCCTCAAATTGAAGGTTTTCTTTGTTCACTCCAGTCCTCTGGAGATTTTACTCTTTTTCCCTTTTTAGAATCTCAAGTTTTTTTTTTAACAACTGTTGTAATTAGCACTTTTGCTTCAGGCCTTTGTTGTAATCATCATGCTATTTATTCTTTCACACCAGCTCCCTTTCATTTTGTGTCTCTTATTACTGGACTTTGCAAGGGAAGGGGTGTGGAGTCATCATGGGAAGTATTCATGCCAGAAAGGGAGCAAAAGCACCCGGGATAAGAGTTAAACTCCAACAGCTTGCAGCGGTGCTCATTTGGCTGATGTTCAGTCTCAGCAGAATGGAGTTGATGAGATGAGCCTTTGGGTGAAGAAAGGGGAAGAAAATCACATAGCTCTGTATTCAGGATGTGATTTCCTACACCAGAGCACCGCGGGCAAATAGAGGACTCTGTAAGACATGCTGATTCACTCTCAGGGTGGATTTTTGAATATTTTACATATGAAATATAAAGTTGTGCTTTAAAGTTTACACACCCTTCCATTAAACAAATGTAAAAAAACAGCTTGCAGTAAAATTAATTGAAATTGAAAAGGTATTATTAAAGAAAAAAATTAAAAATCAAGCAATCACATCTTTGATATAAGCTTAGCAAGAAAACAGAACACTGTGTTGTTTATTTTATTTCTTAAAAAAGTGTCTTCTACATTTACAAGATTTACAAAATGTGTGATCTGTTTTGTTTTTTACTCAGCTATCTTCATACTTACGCTGTTAGAGGCTTATGCTGCTGGAGGACATGGACTCCACTTTTTCTAACCTTCTATTCTACTATGTTGCAGTATTTGCTAGTTCAGCTTCCAACTTTGGGCTCTCAGTTATCTGTTTCTGATTAGTCAAATGATTCTTTAAATTGTTATTTAACCAAATGTTATATCTCTTTTGTTTTTACGGTCAATTAGCTTACATATATACCAGCTGTTCAAAATTTGTTTAAAAATTTTTTTTTAACTCATTAGAAACTGTTCAAACCAAAGAGCTCAAACATGAAATATTTGCTAAACTGTGACACCATTGCACCATTTATCTGTAAAAAAAAAAATCAATAATTTTCTTTTTACTTCTATGTGTACATTGCAGCTATTTAATTTGATTGAGTTTTACTACCTTATAAGTCAGTGTGCAGTCTTTGCTGTTTGACCATGGTTGCTTAAATCACAATTGTCAGACAGATAAGACAGACTGAAAGATCTGACTTTACATAACCCAAACATGCCATCAAGCTACCAGTTCACTCATCTCTTGCTTTGATAACTGACATGCTCTCCTTAACTGGTCTCCTAACCTTTGTTGCACTTTAATAATCCTACTGTAAAAGAGTGCACATTACCCCTTTGTTCACTGAGCTCCGTTAGATGCCCAGTCAATTTCAAGTCTGTGATGTTACCATAAAATGTCCCCATTACCTTGAAAACAATTTCAAAGGCTGATGTTTAAGAATTTGCCTTTTCTTTCATCAAAGTTTTGTCAGATAGTTATGCCTACTGGACAAAGTGCTAAAGATAATGCATACAAAAAACGTTTCACACATGTAGCTAACTACTGTAACTCTTCATTATAAAACCTAAAAAACCTGGAGATGCATATGTTTGCATGTCGCACACATTACATGTGACAAAAGTGGGGTGTTGGCCTTGTGATGAGAGCAGTGCTCTGAGAAGGTTGCAAGTACCCGGCTCGAACCCCACAGCCTGTGCTCTGGGCTCCCAAGAAAAGCCTTAACTCCACACTGCTCCCCGGGCGCCACACAATGGTAGCCCAAAACTCTCCAAGGGTATGGGTAAAATGCAGAGAGTCAATGTCCGTATTGTGGATAAAGGGATTTACATTACAAAATAATATAATATTTTTATCAAACTACATCAGGTAGTCTCTGCCTATATGTTCAGTTAATCAAAGGATTAAGGGCAACCATATAGCTCCTATGGAGGAGCATGGAAACATCAGGAGGTCCTTATTCCTACCTTCTTCCTTACTGCCAACACTATTCAGACAGCACTCATCATGGCGACAACTGAGACACTTCCAACATTTGGATCCATCCCTTGTTCTATAGTAAGGATGTCCTTCCTTAGGACCTAAACTATCCTATGCATTCATGTGTGAGGAGGGAATCCTTGTACTCAACCCTAGTTGAGATGGCAATATATAGCTTATCTTTAGCCTTAATAATACCTGTATTATTAGATATTTTTTGCTCTATGAAATACTAAAACTTAAGTAAAGTGAAACTGAGAAAATTGTAACAGGACTTGTGTCGTTGTGAAGGGCACAATTCAGTGTTCCTTATTTTGGAAACCCAGAACAGACCTGGAATAACAATAAAATAACTAAAGAAAAATATCTAAAGACTTTTAATATAGGGCAACCTATACGCACTGGTTCTCTGATGATTCATGATACAAAAAGTAGACTTTAGGAAAAGCTTTAGTGGTTGTGTCTCATTTTTGCTGTTTTTTTTGCATAGACTAGTGTCTGACTAGTATTTATCTCATATTCTAAATCTATATCTGAAAAAGCCAGGAGCATAATTTAAAGAAATATCTTAGGTAATCAAGTAAAAAAACAGCAGTTTAGAAAGGTGACAGGTTTGAGCCAGAATATAGAAATAAAACAAAACAATCAAGGATCAGAAAGAACAACATTTTTAAACCATGCTAAAATTCACTACAACCAAAACAAATTATGAACAAAAATGTTGTTTTGGGGACTGAATTGAATAGCTTGATATCTAAACAGTTAGAAAACCCAAAAACATAACAAATAGGTGAAAAAAAATCTACTATGATTGCTTAATTTTTTTTACAGAAAGCATTAAATGCCAAATGATGCATCCTCCGGCATGTACTGATTTTGAAAAGGTTTATAAGATTTTTCCTTCAGAGAGAGAGAGTGCGCCAAACCTCTCAAGATGGAGACGACCTTGTGGGTTTTCTTTTTGAAGCGTGAAAAAACTGCATCAGCCGTCCTACTTCTCCTGTCAGAGGATTACTGTGACACCCTGCCTTAACTTCAACCAGTCTTAGTCTCTAAGCTTTGTGATGTTGAAGAGCTTTCTATAGAAAATATGCAAAAAGAACATTTCAAGCATCCTAGCATCATTATATTTTTCAGAAACCATAAACATTCATAGAGGATTAAAAAAACAAAATGTTTCCCAGAAAACATAAGAGCAGTGAATGGGGCAGTGAATATCTTACAGAGAAACATTGCAGAGCTCTACCTCTTTTCACAATCTGACCCTAACCCTTTATAGGGCAAGTTACTGTTTTTGATCACTTGCATTCCTCTTAGAAATGGAGCTCCCCTGTCCCTCAGTGAAGTCTAGAAGTACAAGATCTATATCCAGCCATTCACCAAAGATATTGCTACATGGCTGTATATCTTATTTTGGCATTTGACCAATTAAATGAGCCCTTGAATGATATATTACCTACTGTAAATTAAGTTGGAAAAAAGAATAACAAGTTAAGAAAAAAGGTAAAAAGGTAATGGAAAAGTTAGAAAGTAAAGCCAAAGGGTTAATAATCCTCTTAGTTTATGTTGTACCTAAAAAAAATGTGTTTTTTCATGAATTTCTTATAGAGGCACTTTTATTATTTTTCTTAATATATTTGGGCAAATTGGCGTTTCTTGTTATTGCATTGACATTCATTTTTGCCATCAAAATATCCATATTTTTTAATGTTACAAAGATAATAAGGTCTTCTCCTGGATTCCAATAACACACTACAAAAAACATCTAAAAATTAGTGAAAATGTCTTAAAATAAGTGTATTTACCCTTAATTTGAGTTGTTAAATAAGAAAATCTCATTTTAAAATTATCCTTAAAATAAGATTATTTGATATTATGCACTTGAAATAGGAGACTGCACTTTTTCCCTTATTTTAAGTGTAAATTTTCTTATTCACTTTGCAAAGTGTCTCACTTACCTGCTCAATTCAAGAAAAAATGCACTTATTTAAGAGAAAATTACTTAACTTAGATATTTAAAGTCTTTCACTGAGTGCCCTATAAAGGGTTAAGCATCTTCTACATTTTATTATATAACAACCAAAACCTACAATGTTTTGAATTTTACTTGGAACACAAATCAAAAGAAAGGCATAATGGTCAAATGAAAATTCCATTACTAGGCTTGTGTTTATTGTATCACTGTAAAATGAACAAATTCAGTATTGATAGAGTTTTTTTAATAAACTAGGTAGAGATTTTAAATAACTAAATCACTGGCTAATGCAACACATTCAAAATACATTAAATATGAGGCAACAAACACAGACTTCATTTTTTCTGAAGTAGATTTTTGAAAAAACCTTAGTGGTTTGCTTCCCTTTGATTATTATTTTTGTCAGACTAACATTTCAACACGCAGTTTCTGTCATCTTAACCATTATACTGTAGTTCTGGCTGCATGACTACAGAGATTTCATACTTAAAGGTAAAACTTTGCCCCAGTCTCAAGTCTTTTGCCACATCTAACAGATGATTGCCCTTCATTGTAGCTCCATACACCATTTTCCCTGTCCATGCTTCAGAAAACTGTACTTTACTGTAGAGATAATGCTTTCAGGAAGATGTAGAGTGTTTTTGACATACATTTTGAACCAGACATGAAATTCCTAATTCAGATTAGACACCGTCCCCAACAGAATGAGTGACAAACCCCATAACTGCTTGTGGTTTGAATGTATTACAGCAAGTTTAGTTTAAATATACTCTTAAATGGAATATATAATATTTCATGTTGCATTATTTCAACATGTGTATAATGGGTATGACCTCCATGAACTCTTACAAGAATTACTTAGATTTTTAAAGATAATAGCTCAATTTGATGAGAACTTGTTTTTAGGGGTGTCCCGATACAAGTTTTTTATTTCTGATACAACAGCCATACTTAAGCTTTGATTACTGACCAGTACGATATCAGCATTAACACACATCCTTTTATTACTTGTTTTATATTGTGAAATGATAGAAAAGGCTTGATCAAATGATATTACACAGAGGACAATGCCTAACAACTAGTGTGAGAGCAACTGAGCCATTTTTTATTGACCAAAGAGTTACATAAACTTTAAACAGCAGATAGAAGCAAAGCTTTTCCATGAACCTTCAGGCTGATATTTTATGATATAGATTTTTGCATGATATCAGACATATATCTGATATAGTTGGATCTGGACAGACCTTATTGCCTTTAACACTAATATGTAAACTACTGAGAAGTGAGAGTTTTGCTTCAAAACTCAAATTATAAGCTAAAAAATATGTAAGAGTAGAGGTGAGGTGCAGATCCAGCTCACATATCCTTTAAACTGCATATTAACTATGTTCAGAAAATCTTTTTAGTTGCAGAAATCTTTCTTTGTCTGAATAAGCAAGAACCAAGTTAAGGTTAATTATTCTGCAGAGGGAAAATGGAAAAAGTTTAGAAACTGCCTTAGAGAAAGCTCCCCTTGTGGGAAGATACACCTTCTGTTATGTGTTATGAGCAGAACTTGATCAACATCCAGTATGTAGGTCAGTGGATGGGTTTACGGCTGTTTAGATTTCTGCTGCCTCAGAAAAGACCTGCACCAACTGACACTGCTTCTGTGTCAGTGCTTGAATTTGTTTGTCTGTCAGGCCCAATTACACACAAAGCTTATACAGGCTAAAAATAAACTAAGATACAACATGCCCATTTTGCATAATAAGGCAGGGAATAAGAATTCACATTTCTCTCGCTGCAGGCCTGTAAAAGTAGTGGTGACAATTTTCCTCTGATCAGCTTTTGCAAATATTTTCTCAATATATATACTGTATATATATATATATATATATAT
>NW_015150881.1:168401-176489 GCF_000732505.1 Cyprinodon variegatus
TATATATATATATATATATATATAATATTGCAGGTTTTTTGTGCAGTGCATTTATTATGTAGGGGAAAAGCCTTCCAAGATATCTAGCACAGAGGCTTCCATCCTGGACTGCATTTCTCTCTCTGAAAGATAAAATTCTCTAGTTCTTTCTAGGAGAAATACTTCAGATCAGAAACCTGTCAGGTTAATCCGAAGGTCTCAAGAGAGCACCACTCCAGCAATAAAAAAAAGAAATTTGTTACTCTCTCAGCACCTTCAGCGTATCATGATAAATACAGTTGCTTGCAAGGAATTGCTCCTGTTATTTCCCATTTTGTCACTGGCCAAAAAAAAAAAAAAAATTCATTTTGTTGTGTTTTTCTAGAATAGACCAATTAAATATTGTGCATATGGTTAAGCTGCCACCTTTTAGCTACAATCACAGCTGCAAATCATTTCTTACATGTATCTGTTAGCTCTGCTCATTTAACACTGACTTTATGCCCATTTGTCTTTGCAAAATATTTTAAGGCCAGTCAGACTTCATGGAGACTATTTCTGAGGATCAGTTTTTAAGTCTATCAACAAAAATCCTTAGTTTTTAAGTCTGGACTTTGACTAGGTAATTCCGACATGGTAATGCTTCTATATAGGGTGTTAATGAAAGTGGGATTATGATCTTATGTTTTCAATCATGGCTTTAACTGTAGTTCAGCTTAAAGTCTGTGTCTCATCATGATCCTGATGATGCTGAGAAGTGTAAACCTCCACCTGATGTTTTGTGAATATGTGATTAACTGTAGCTTATAATTAGCACATTCTAAGTCAGCACACGTATTTCACTGCACTGCAAAAATGGAAGAAAAAGTAAGTTGTTTTTTTTCTGGAAATTAGAGGGGAGGTTTTTTTATTTTGCTTTTTTTAGGCTATAGTGGCCTTTATTTTGAGACATTAAAGAGAGACAGTAACGGTCTGCAGTGCCAGGACTTGAACCCCTCATGATCTTATTTTAATTGCATAAATAATTATGTTATTTTAAGGGCAGTAAGACTCATTCCATTGGCAGATCATTTTTTTCCCCTGCTCAAATTAAGTGTAGATAGAATAATTGTATTTTTTTTAAGTATCAGTTTTTGCAAATTGGTAAATCATTCATGAAGATATTTTTCTAAGCTGTAAAGGAGACATATCATTAGGGGTTATATGGACTGCATCATATTTTTGGAGGGGTCATAACCCCCCCTAACCTCCTGCAAAGTACACACTTGTGTAACATATGGGAGCTATTCTAACAGGTTTAATAACTGAAAAAATGTACCAGCTCCATTTTAATTTGGAGAACAATGTGGGCATGATGGTTTTAAACATCAAACAACTTGCATACATTTTTCATTTTCACATAATGGGGAATTCATTCGATTTCATAATGATATCTGGAAGCCTTTTGTGGAATGAAAATAAGCAGGAGGTTAATGGATTTTCTGCATGAGCAGGCAGTAGAGAAAACAAAACAATAACGTGTAAAGAATCATCTCTTTGAAACGGTGTCACTTCTCTACCTTGTAGTTACAGTTTTGTTTGCAATCGAGACACATTCAGCTGAGAGGATTTTGATTTGACAACAGCAGATTTTCAGATTTAAGAGATGCTACTACTTCCCTTTGTCTTTTTGAAATGAGGCACCATTTTTCTCTGATGTCAGTTTCAGCTAAAACTGTAACTATAACATATCAACCTTGCAGGATTACACCAAGGGGGGTAAAAAACTAAAACAAACCCAAACAATTGTCATGCTCATGAATCCATGTCAATATGAACTTTTTTGTATCACGTTAAAATTCATCAAATATATATTACAGCATACCTATGTAAATATATATTGCAATGCACAGTAGTTTTTAATATTAAAAAAAAAAGGCTGGGAATATGTTGGCAGTTCAGACAGTTATAAGTTATTATCCTTGGCCATTATATTAATATTCTAAATATTTGAAACAATTCCTCTGAGTAGCATATCAAAATGTATTACCTCTAAAGATAACCAGGTTAGATTTAAAGTCATGGTAGGCACAGACATATATATATAAATACCATTAAAGCGTTCACTTTGAAATATGGAAAGAAAAAATGAATTTGTTTTATGTGTCTTTTTTAGACTTAATTAAAATATTTGGCAGGACAAATAATCAAAATCTATTTACAAAATGAATCCCAAAAGGTGTTCTTATCTGTTTTGTGTTTTTTAACAGCAGACAAAGCTGATTAAATGTGAGAACAGTGTAAGTTAGTAGGTTCAGGCTGGCAGGCATTCTGTCCCCAGAGTTATTAAACGTTGCCGGATTATTTGTTATATGCTCATAATTTAGCAGTGGTTAGTCCATGTATGACTGGTTTGCAGCACAGCTACTGAAAATCCGTACAGCCTATGACCTGGGGAATTAAATTACATTACTCCCATCTTTGGTGATTTTAATTAATTGCAGACGACAAGGAAGTGCCCTTTGGTGCCACGCAGGGAAGTACACACAAGTCATGGAGTGTTTTAATTGTGACAATGAAAATATCCTGCATGAGTTAAAGTGTCCCATCAATTTTGGAGGTAAAGGAAACTACATAATTCTGCTTTTTATTACATTTTTTAAGTGTTTGAATGCATGCAGCTTAACTGGTGTTACTTTGTTCTGTTCTTTCTGATGGAGGGATGCTTTTCCAATATAGGCTAGTAAACACACTCTTTGTCGGGAGGACAGAGAAGTTGTGGGACTACACTGCCCTGTTTGTAACATAACAGCAAAAAAAAAAAAAAAAAAAACACTTTAATATTAATTAGTGTTGCACCGATGCCATTTTTTGATACCGATACCCGGTACTTGGCTGTACTAGTTGAAATTGATGTGTGTGTGCATATGAAGAACTGCATACTACTTGAATGTAAAATAATTGCCATCATGGCTTTGTCAAGCTGCTGCTTAGCTTTGTGAAGTAGGATAAATACTAATACAAAGTGAATCCAGTAGAACCTTTTATTGCCTACCTGGAATGGATGACAATAGTTGAATAAAGTTTTGGCTCTCAAAATGGTATCGGTGTCGATACCAATATCACCATTTTAGTGCTGGATTGGGGCCCCTGCCCGATATTGGTATTGGTATCGGTGCAACACTAATAATAATGGACCTGTCCAGCAGAAGGCATGTAAACTCTGCATCCACTTTGATCCTCTGTTCACTCATAAATTGTAAAAGCTGCACAAATCTGAACTCTTTCCTTGATTGTTTCTCTCCTCTCTCTGGGTAAAGAGTATAAATAATCCTCCTTTTTAACAAAAAAGGGCAAGTAGAATAATCTACGGTCATCTTTGCATGTTTTATACTCTTCATCATCTATGTATATACAGGTAAATGGTGTAAGGCTAACAACTTTGTCTCCTCCCAGCTACTGTAATAAAAGCTGGCATTGCAATGTGGCGCCTCTCACTGGATGCAGATCCACCTATGTAGTTACACACAACTCATTCTAAGCTTTGGGAGCGCTTTCATTTTTTTAATGTAATTTCATTGGACTTTTGCAGGATATGTATTTATGAAAGCAATACTTGGTTTTTGCTTATAAAAAGCAAAATTAGCTACAAACTGTTCCTAAATATTCATTACAACTTAGAGTGTAGTAATAATATGTAAAGTAAAGGAAAATAAGAATATAGAATTTCCAAAATTTCATTTTTCAAATTGTTTACTGGAAGCTGTGAAGAAATACAAGAAACTTGGGAAAATAATCACTGGTAAATTTTAGTTTGATGAGGACAATTTTTGACTGTACAGAATGCTGTATGCCCTATACCAAGTTTGGATGTGGATGCACAGAGAATGTAAAATGCACTCTTTTTCAGAGCAAACTTTACACCTCGTTTAAAAGCCTTCCTCTGGAATAAATATAAGAACGCTACTAGGCAAAGGCTGCATGTGGCCTTTAATGATGCCTTGCAAATGCTAACAAAGAAGCCAAAATAAACCACTGCAACAGAAATGTTTGTAAATGCCAAAGTGAGCACTTAAATGTTCTGCTTCAAACTTTGATGCATGGTTCTATATGCCATCTAAGCCAGTCTGAAAAAAAAAAAAATGGTGTCCCTCACAAGTTGCGAAATTGTACTAGTCTATTTGGCGAGGCATTGGTGTGTCTTTTATAATAATTATGTAATTGTTTGTTCAATCTTTTTAAATGTACCATGTGTCCAGAATAAAAATTAAATGAATTGAGCGGAATATGAAAAGCAGCCAATCCTTATGCATTATTCTATATATTGTAATATATTCTAATTGTTTATTTTCTAGTACATTTCATATTATATTAATAAAATTTTGACAGTGAATAATCAGTAATCACTTAACTAATACAGCAAGAACAGTATTTTTAATATATAGGTTTAAGTAACCTACAAATCCAAACATAAGGAAGTTTAATGTATCAATAATAGCTGTTAGATTAGATATATTTTTCTTACTATAACGCAATGAATAAAGTGGCACGGCCATAGCACATTAGTGTCTTCAAGGCCAATTCATCTCTGCTGTTAAAACGACCAGTTTTCTAATTTTTCTTTTTTTTTACCTATAAAGGGCCATTATATACTAAGCCATGAAAATATTACAGTTATGTAGCAGGTAACTTAGAGTGTTAAGGAATGAATCACTGACAAAGAATGTGGAGTAAAAAATATTATCCATTTTTCCCCTACCATGTTCTGTTTTTGCCAATATATGACTGGGAGTTGATGTCTTGGAGCTAGGTAAAAGCCTGACAGATTTGCTTTTACAAGTAGAGCATTATGGTTGTTGCCATAAGGTTTCACTTGGTAATTATGTATGAAGCTTTATTAGAAATTGTTTAGGGAATAGAATTACAGGCAATAGATACAGAGGCAGAAATAAAGGTGAGAAAGGGAGAAAGGATGAGAATTAAGGGGAGAAAGAACAAAATAGACACAGAGAGAAAGGACATAAGGAAAAACAAAACAAAAAAAATAACACGCAAGCCATAAGACGCCATAGACACCCAGTCAATATATGTATACATAAAGCAAAACCTAAGATGTTTGCAATATTATTGTAAAGAGTTGTATATATCTGTAGCTGTAGCTTTATATATAGTTTGGGTATGTATCCATGGATACCTTAAACCAAACCCCTGTGGTATGTATGCATAAGTATGCTTGTGTATAGCAGGTTTTTAAAGCTTTTTCAGAAGTAGAATACACTCAATAGCGGGTGTGATTGGCCCCAGACTCACCCTGCAGGGCCCAGGGCCGACATAAAGGCGACCAGAGTCTCTATTAAAAAAAAGGATCTGTGGAGAGCAGCAGGGTGACATCATCTCTCATCAGGAAAAGGAGCTCTGAATTATGGGAAAAAAAACTATTTGGATATGTATGACACAAGATACTTCTTAACTATTCGTAAACTCAAAGTAAATACAGCCAACCCCCATTCCAGGCATTTTACCACAGGAGCAAAAATAAAGACAGTAAAACAAGAGACCTTAAACTGTCTTTCCTGTAGTTTCACTCAGCCATACTATAGCCAGTGATGGGGAATTTTCTCCACTGCAGAGCTGTGGGAGCAATTTCACACCTCAGCAGTCTGCTTCAGTATCTCATCAAAGAAACACTGAGACCATTTTGAGCTGAAAGAAAACATCAATGTTGTTTTCAGATGGCAATGCTCCACAGCTCCGGGTGGATAGTTTAAGTCAATAAAACTTCTATGATAGATTTTATTATTTTTGATTTCTACACAGACATAGGTTCTAAATTATTCCAAACTGTCATAACTTTGTTTAAATTACCGGGGTGTTATTGTTTTTGTTGAAGCCATAGTCTCATATAGATTACCATGATTTTGAATGTCAAATATTGACTAATGATTTAACACCCACTGTCAATGTTGTCTGAGTTCAAATGGTTTTACAAAAACAAGAAACACCAAAGCATAATATTTTATGGTCAATTACTGTCATTGTGGTTGCTATTTTTGATGGGTAAAAATTATTTAGCATTATTCACCAACACAGTAGATCCTCTGCTGTCATCTACAGGCCAAATTAAGAAATAAGTATCTGCTTGTACTTTCAGTTTCATTTGATTATATTTACTTCTATGATGCAATGACAACCTGCTGGTCTAGTGTTAATTTGGTTGCTTAATTCATATAAATCAGAGTGATTATATATTATAGAAGCTTAAGGTTCGTGACATTTTTGCAATATAATTTTGAGGCATAAAGTGCAATAATTCATTCAATTTCAGCCTAATTTTTTATTTGTGAACTACAAATCCACAACAGTTTATTATAGGCCTAAATACCTTGATAGAGAATAAAATAAAACTTTATTGATCTCACAATGGAGAAATTCAAAAAGTGCGTTCATATATATATATACAGTGGATGGTAAAAAAAATAAAGAAGGAGAGATTTAAGGAGAAATATATAAACAGTATCTTATGTACAGTTAAGTGTTGGCAGGTTTCTGATTTGTTAAATAGATAAATAGTATAAGTTATTGCAGTGTTCTTACACCAGGTGAATAGTGCAGTGACATTGTAAAGTCTGATGGCAGCAGGCATGAATGACCTGTGGTACAGCGCCTTTTTAGACTTTTTTTTACTTTTGTATATTATATAAACTCTTTTATAACTCTTTTATATTAAATAAAACCAAATGCCTGCTGACAGAGGGAGGACAACCAGGTAAGTTGTCCTAGGAAGATTTTTTTTTCACAAAAAAGTGCTATTTGTGAAGAAATACAAATGTTTAATATTTACTTCATATTTTCTTCCAGTTTGCCCTTTAGGAAGTGAGAAACTAACCATCCTCCACTACTCCTATAAAGTGATTTGGCTGCTTGGCAGCTTCTCTGAGTTTATTAACTTGCTCTAGTAATGTACAAAATGCTTGGTGCCCTAAAGGTAAAGACAGGAAAATACAGATCCTAAATCTTCCTGTTCGCTCTGGGTCAGGCAGTCGCTTCATCATTTTGGTATATAAACGGTACTGTAAACGGTAAGATAACTGTTTGAAATTAAGCTGTAAAGAAAAGGCTAAAATTAAAGATATAATCTGTGTTCTTAAAACTAGACTTCTGTAATGGTCCAGAATCATCAAGCGAAAGCTTCTTGTCGACGTTACCTCTTAACAAGGATGGGGTAATACAGTTAGCCAAGTTGATATGATTTATTCTATACTTTAACAGTGCAGTTATACTTATTTCTTTTTAATAGGTTAGAAAATGTTGTTGATGCTCAGTATTCATCCAAAGATTAAAGCTGCTTGAAAGATTTGTTTGAATAATGACTGGCTGTTTCTTAGGGGCTGTGGTAACAAATATTAGTATTATTAAAACAGCAAATGGTTTGGAAATGCTTTCTGTTTTCGGATCCTTCCAATCAAACTGTCCAAACAATAAAAACCTATTAGCTAACAAGAGAGGCTTATCTAATTACAGGCACCCTATTTCAGGAGCATTTAAAAAAAATACATACTAGAAGTGCACAATAGGTGGATTTTTAAAATCTGTCTGGTTAAATTATTTTACTTCAAAATTTAAGGCAATACAAGGAATTAATACCCTACTAAAGAAATAATAAAGGGAACAATGAAATAACACACCCAAGGTCTGAATGAATGAAATATTCTCATTGAATATTTTGTTTTGTAAAAAGTTGAATGTGCTGACAGCAATATCACACAAAAATCATCAAAGGAAATCAAATGTATTATTAAGCCAATCATGGTGTTCTCTGGCGAATGTTAAGCCTCCTGCTCAGTGTTGGGCTGTGAGCACAACCTCCATCTGTGGACGTCGGGCCCTCATACCATCCTCATGGAGTCGACTACTAACAGTTTGTGCAGACACATGCACATTTGTAGCCTGCCCGAGATCATTTTGAAGGGGTCTGGCAATGCTTTTCCTGTTGCTCCTTGCACAAAGGCACAGGTACAGGTCCTGCTGCTGGCTTGTTGCCATTCTACGGCCTACTCCACATCTCCTGGTGTACTGGTCACCTGGTAGCGCCTTTGGCCTCTCTACACTAAGCTGACAGACACAGCATGC
>NW_015150881.1:177930-183975 GCF_000732505.1 Cyprinodon variegatus
TCCAAACTCTCACAGTCAAAAGGTAAGCAGAAGTCTGAATTAATCTCACTGTAATATTGGAATTGATTGAGATTAATCTAGATAAAATGGATCATTTATATTTTGCCAAATGGCTTCATGAATCAAATCAGAATGACTTTAGAGAGAAAAATAAGATTGTATATGATAAGGGTAAGAAAAAAATAAGATAAGGATGATATGTGTATGTGCTACCTAAATAATAAGTAAAAGTAAGTCTGAACATGTGTCTCAAGCCAGGTTGTGCATTAGACCAGAGGCTCATCTCCTGCACTGCAAAAAAATAAAATCTACAGTCATTTTTTCTTAAAATAAGGATTGAAGTGAGACACTTTGCCAATAAAACAAGACAATTTACACTTTAAACAATAAAAAAAAATAGTTGCATTGTCTTATTTTAAGTGCATAATATCTAGATACCTTATTTTAGGAGTAAAACTACTCATTCCATTGGCAGATCATCTTATTAACTTGCTCAAATTAAGGGTAAATACACTTAATTTAAGACATTTGTACTCATTTTGAGATAGTTTTTGCAGTGTTTTTCCAAAATGCATCACAAACTGCTTGAAAATGCTTTTCTACTATAATAACTGGCGATGAAAATAAAAAAATATTTAATAAGATGTATTTGTGTTTAATAATTGTTTACTCAGATAAACATGAATTTTGAACTATAGGCCTACATAATAGATCATGATGAACTGTTTACAGTCAGCAGCTTTGTGTCAATCAGTGCGAGCTCTATTTCACCTATTGGGCACCTTTTGCTGCCTGGAGAACAAGCTGGAGCCCATCATCTTCATCCACGCTGATGGGCATTCTTAAAAATAATTGTTCCCTGAAGCAAACCCGCGTATTTTATAGCTACATCCTGTTAGCACGTCACGTTCGATGCGTTAACAGTAGGCCTAAGCACAAGACTGATTCGTTCTCGCCCTCAAATGTACATTTGCGCCAGATATACATCTGCGCAAACTCATAGCTATAGACCCAGCTCCCAAGCCAACTTTGAGAATAGATTAACAGCAATATTTTTTTATGGCACGATAAGAGTCTGGTGTTAATGCAGCAAGTTAATGCTGATAATGGCCCACCCCTAATATTATCGGCAATAACGCATCAATGCTCCTGCAGAGGTTCTCTGTCCAACTTGGACTGACTGAGGTCTGTTTGTGAGGAAGTCTAGCAGTTGATTTCGGAGGGATGTATTGAAGCCCACACTTGTATCTGTACTTGTCCTGTTAGATCTCAGCGCTGCATTTGATACAGTTGATCATAATGCTGATGAAGATTCTCAGTCATCCAGTTCATAGTCATTCCATAAAAGTCTAAAAAACAAACCACTGGACTTGGTTTCCAAGGTTTGAAGACATTTCGCTTCCCCTGCAGGACGCTTACTCAATTCAAATTTCTAGATGTGGTCTTCAGGTATTACAGGAGACAATCCCCCCTTTAACGACCGACCTTCAGAATCATAGACAGCTTTCAGATATTACAGGCTAACAATGGAACCAAACAACCCGCTCGTCGGTTTCAATTTGCATGTTTCCAAGCAATACAAGGCCTGTCTCTATAAAGCCTCAAACTCACTCACTGTCCAGTGGATTGTTTTTGAACTTTTACAGACTTGATCATAATATTCTTTTAGAAGAACTTGAATATTTTGTAGGAATTAAAGGTACAGTGTTAAACTGGTTTAAATCATATCTGACCAATTTCAGTGTGTTCACATTAATGATAAATTTTCCGCAAAACTCGATACTGGCCAATGCCTGATGCAGGCCAACAATGACCTCAACCACTCCCCATTATTAAGGGGTTCACTTTGCATGTTTTCTAAGTCATAAAAAGGCTTTAGTTTGTGCCACTCTATAAGCCTGGAACTCAAAAGCTACTCCAGACATTTTGAATGGAGAAATATTCCTGGATGGGAAGCAAAATGTCTTCAAACTTGGAAAAACAAAGTCCAGTGTTTTTTGTTTTTTTTTTTTAACATTTTTGATTTTGTTGGAATGACTTATGGAGGAACAACTCTGCCATATTTAAAAATACATAAATAAATTCTCAATAAATAAATAATCATTAAATTAATTACCACCAAAAATACAACAAATAAATGTAAGTAGAAATTAAATTATACAGTGAGACATAAATGTATATAACTCTTTTAATTAGCTTCTTTATTTGCCTTTATAATATTTACCTCATATACCATATATATTTTTTGTACTTTATAACCTTCAACTTTATTTTTTAATTGCTTATATTTTTAAGTATTTATGTGCATGTTATAATATTTTTGTCTGTTTTATTCTTCCTTTGTATTTTTTTTACCCTGATATTTCTTCGCCGCTATTCATTTCTGCCTGCCCTTTTTACATTTCTGCAGTTTCTGGCAGAGTTGGCCCTCCATAGACTTTGACCTGGATGACTGAAAATATTCACCAGCCTATCTCCCATCTAACAAATGGGCGCACTCATCACTATACTAAACCCCACGCCAAGATCGGATACTTGGTCTAAAAAAAGTTAAATTCATTAGTTCCCTTCACAAATTCAAGGACTCAGGATAAAATTGAAATCATNTGAGAAGGTTCTCATCTTTAAAAAGAGCAACTCCAAACTCTCACAGTCAAAAGGTAAGCAGAAGTCTGAATTAATCTCACTGTAATATTGGAATTAATTTAGATTAATCTACCGGTAGATTAAAATGGATCATTTATATTTTGCCAAATGGCTTCATGAATCAGAATGACTCTAGAGACAAAAATAAAATTGTATATAAGGGTAAGAATAAAATAAGATAAGGATGATATGTGTATGTGCTACCTAAATAATAAGTAAAAGTAAGTCTGAAAAGGTGTCTCAAGCCAGGGGCTCATCTCCTGCACTGCAAAAAAATAAAATCGAAAGTCATTTTTTCTTAAAATAAGGGCAATTTTTCTTGAATTAAGGATTGAAGTGAGACACTTTGCCAATAAAACAAGACAATTTAAACTTTAAACAAGAAAAAAACAGTTGCATTGCCTTATTTTAAGTGCATAATATCTAGATACCTTATTTTAGGAGTAAAAATACTCATTCCATTGGCAGATCATCTTATTTACCTGATCAAATTAAGGGTAAATACACTTAATTTAAGACATTTGTACTCATTTTGAGGTCGTTTTTGCAGTGTGTTTCCAAAATGCATCACAAACTGCTAGAAAAAGCTCTCTACTATGATAACTGGTGATGAAAATAAAAAATATTTAATAAGATGTATTTGTGTTTAATAGTTGTTTATTCAGATAAACATGAATTTTGAACTATAGGCCTACATAATAGATCATGATGAACTGTTTACAGTCAGCAGCTTTGTGTCTGTCGGTCCGAGCTCCATTTCTCTTGTTTTCCACCAGTCACTCAGGCAGACCAACTTTGGGGGCAAATCTGGGTCTAGAAAGTCTCTTGAAGTGTAAAGTGATGCAAGGTAGTTATAATTATTGACAGATGTCCAGTGGTCCCCAGTCAGTGCTAAACACTTTGCCTTGACCAACTTATCATCTCGACCACCTTTCGCAACTTTCGCCATGGTGTGATGTCCATGTATTCTCCTCATGATAGTTCACCTCGCAGGTAGTTTGTGTCCTCTATAATCTTCAACTTTATTTTTTAATTACTTATATTTTTAAGTATTTATTTATTTGCATGTTATATTTTTGTCTGTTTTATTCTTCCTTTGTACTTTTTTTTACCCTAGATATTTTTTCGCCTCCATTTATTTCTGCCTGCCCTTTTTACATTTCTGCAGTTGCTGGCAGAGTTGGTCCTCCATAGACTTTGACCTGGATGACTGAAAATATTCACCAGCCGGTCGCGCATGTAACAAACGGGGCACTCATCACTATACTAAACCCCACACCAAGATCGGATAAAAGTAAAATTATTAAAGTAAATTCATTAGTTCTCTTCACAAATTCAAGGACTCAGGATAAAATTGAAATCATAAATAATTCAGGGCCAAACTGCTTAATGACCACTGCTTTCAAAGCCATACTTCAAANCTTCACAAATTCAAGGACTCAGGATAAAATTGAAATCATAAATAATTCAGGGCCAAACTGCTTAATGACCACTGCTTTCAAAGCCATACTTCAAAGTAGAAATGGGACCAATTCCCATGTAAATGTATAGAAATCATCACAAGCTGGGATAAGGGAAAATGTATTTTATTTCCTTACATATAAAATACTCAAAAGTTCACGATGTGTTTCGACACCAATGATTAATATATCAGCTTCAATGAGAAGAGAAAGAACTACATGGATAGTCTGGCTGTCCGATAAAGAATATGACCGTTGGTTTTATGTGCACAGAAAGGATTTTTTTGATGAAGAAAGGTTTGATGTAATTAAAATGAAAAAGAAAATGATGAAAGCACTCCCCTTTGGTATAAACTGTATCTAACAACTTCCAACCATTAAAATAAATAGCCTACTGCTATTAGAGAGAACCTGTTTGTAACTACACCAGGAAAAGGACACACCTAAAAACTGCTCGTGTGATTACATGAATACATTATTTAACTCCGCTACAGATGATGCCTTTTAAATCAATAGTGAATTAAAATAGGAAACGATGCAGAAGCTGACGTGAGAAAACCAAGAATGCTATTATTGATACTACTCACTGAACATGCAACAGAGTAATGTGCTGCTGGTTTCTAGGAAACAAAAAATACTCCAATGCATTCTTTTTGACAAAAACACTTAATAGGGATGAAAACCAAATTTGCATTGATCAGATTTGCCAGGTTAATGATCGAAGCTCATACTACAAACACTTTTTTCATAATAACTTGCCGACATTAACAACGTCGGGATCCCAAACACAAGCTATGCAGGATTCATTCCAGGCTTTAACATAGAAAACTGATTTTCTTCCATAGGCCACGTTTATCCGTTTAGACCATTTAAATTACACTCGATCCACGGCCAATTTGTCCACCATTCTCAAAACTGGATGTGGCGCATTACTGTTTAAAGTTCAGATTAAACTTTCTAAATAAAACCAAGTGCTAAAATAATCCCCTCAGTTATAAACATTGTTACATTTTTTGTACAAACGTTGACAACGTTCTCAGTACACTTCTACCTGTAGCCTTCATACAATCCTCCACTACTTGGTGGAAACAGTTCTGCCACAAGAGAAGACACTGTTCTTTCTCCCATCAATGAATAGGGACCTTTGTGGCTCCTATGTAATGAAAGGTAAAAGGCTCGTCTTGGGTCCTGAATCTCTGGGTTTGAGCAGACCTGGGTGATTCACTGTCATATTTTACATATTTGGTTCAGTTCACAAGTTTCAGAAACCTGTTCAGCCTCAGCCCTGGTCAGTTCACATCCTCTGACTACCAGTTTGTTATC
This sequence comes from Cyprinodon variegatus, assembly GCF_000732505.1. NCBI lineage: Eukaryota > Metazoa > Chordata > Actinopteri > Cyprinodontiformes > Cyprinodontidae > Cyprinodon > Cyprinodon variegatus. The sequence goes on from NW_015150881.1 coordinate 183,360, forward strand.
ATGTGTAAGCACCAAAGGGTTGGAAAAGTTCCTTAATTTACCAGAATATAAAAACCATAAACCCTCAGGTCATATCCACACTGCCATCAGTCTGTCAGAGCACTTTTTGTCCTCTTGCCCTGCTTCCCTCCGCTGGATGTGACTGTGCTGCTGTTGTAGACTCCCACTGATCCCAACATGTCGTCCTGCTGCTCCTCCTTGGTGTCCGGCAGCGAATCTTGAATTTTTCGCAGGGCTATCATGGCGTCGTCGATGTCTTTTGTAACCACCAGGTTGAAGTCGTGCATGCTGACCAAGTGCAAGAGGAAGTTGCGGCAAAGGTTGCGACGGATGATGTGAGCACCGCACTTCTCAACGAAAAGCATGACGGCTTGAGGCATCTGGTTGTCCGCTATAAAGCTAGATGGGAAAAAAAGAAAAAGAGGAAAAAGTAAGTCTTCCAAACGGTTTATAGAGCTAGCATTGGAACATTTGAATTCAGTTCCCATACATTCATTTTGCAGCTGGATCTCAAACTGTGGAATGCAAACCCTAATTGGGCCCAAAGTCAGTGAAGGGGGCACAAAATCCATCTAATGTTCTTAAACTTTTCTTCCCCTTAGACAAGTAAAAAAAA
>NW_015150881.1:184661-190886 GCF_000732505.1 Cyprinodon variegatus
CCCAAAAAGTAGTCAATAAACGTCAACTTTTAACCCATTCATCGATCTTCTCCCCCTCATCACTCAGATGAACCAATCTTTGACTGAAAGATGGGGAACACCTCGGACAGGTCGCAAGTCACATAGACTTTTCAGCTTTTTAAAAATAAAAACCATGAATCGTTTTTACCCCCTTGAAGTCTTGCCTTGGCCTATAAAAAAGACTGAATTTGTAACATGTCTAAATGTACGAAAAGTTTGCAAGATGCTGTGGTCTGTGCATTCAGTCAAATTAAGGAGAGCAAAATATTCACAAGAAGCCACTTAATTAAATGACAACTTAAAGCTTAATTGACACATATCTAGAAGACATTATTGACCCAAGTTAAGGTCAAAGTTCAGAAGACACAGCATGGCATCATCTTCTCACCGTGGCGGTCTTCTCTCTGAGCCACTCTGGGTCCCTCTCGTCCTCGCTGTCCACGTCCATCTCTTGAGGCCGCAGGGGCATGCAGCTGTCGCTGTGGAAGTAGAGCCTGTTGTGTCCACTGACGTAGGTCCTCTGCTGCTCCAGCTCTCCATCCTCAGACTCCAAGAACTCAGACAAACTTGGTTTGGTCCTTTTGGGCCTATCAAAATAAGAAGGCTCACAGTGTGAAGCTACTAAAATTTTTATAGACAGAGCATTCATCTCAATAAACTGTATAATTTTTGACCAAACAAGCAAAGTTTACCTGGAAACCAGTATGTGAGTAACCGCGGTTCTTTTGACTGGTCCATTTCGGCTAAAAGCAAAGCCGGGCTGGCTGTGGATGTCCTGAGGGTTGCCAACATAGGAGCCATCATAGCATTCATTGATGGACACGTCTATCCTCGCTCCTTTAGGGTGAGGCTGAACATAGTGGAAACAGGAAAGGATAAGAGAATCACGACATTTCATTTAATAAAGGAAGGCTTTTGTATAAAATGAGAAACTAGACTTTAAAAGCCTAAACATCTTTATTAGGGACAGTATTGTAGGTCTGCAACGAACGATTATTTTGCAAATCGATAAATCTGTCGATCATTTTTTCGATTAATTGATTAATAATCGGTTAGCCAAAGGTTCCTTAAATATTTTTTATGAAATTAAACCTGGGGAAACTAAAACTTTTCCACTCTAGTTCTGGATAGACCACATTGATGGACAATTTTTTTTTTCTATCTTAAATACAAAATATCTATTTTAACAATCTTGGCATAATTACTACTCTAAGTGGGTTGCTCTGTCAGCTAAAGACATGTCTCTATACTAAGTTAACGATTTATCGAATACTACATTAGTTGATGGTTATTTCAATAATCAATTAATCACGATTAATTGTTTCAGTCCTACAGTATTGTCTGCAACATTTGAAGGAAGATCCCTACGTTTAGTCAAGAGAAATGGCTTAATCTAACTAGAACCATTCCACTTTATTATACTTGTAGGAATCGTTCTTTCTGTAATCCAGGTGAAACATTCTGTAATCCAGGAGGAACATTAATTTTAGGAGGAGCTGCTGGACTTTACATTGTTCTGATTATTGTGTTCATGCAAAATAAAAGACATTACATGACGTCTCTGTATGGAGCTCAGGGATGCATTGGTACTGAGGATGGAATACTCCAATGTTTCTCTTCTACAGCGTACCTGATATTACTAGCAAAAGGGAATTAAGACCCTTTAAAACAGAAGTTCAAACCCGTTCCTTACCACATAGTTGAAAATGAAGCGCGAGTGGGAGAGCTTGAGGTGTTTTAGCAGGCTGTAGAGTTTACTGCAGTTCAGAGTACACCAGGGACAGTGGAGATCATCTCTGGCCTCAGTCTGCTGCCGTGTGTTATTGTTGTAGAGGAACTAATGAAGAACACAATTCAGAATTACTACAAGAACAGGTTTATCCCCCAGCAGATGTAAAAATGAATTAAAAATAAATGAATCACTGCTACCGTCAGGGTTAAATATCAAACAACTTCCCTCTATCAATGTCAAAATTAACAAATCATTATTTCCCCAAAATGTCTGAACAAATGGTTAAATCCAAAGCCCAGTGTTCTCCTTAGTATGTGGTGTACCTGATAAAATATACGGAGCTTCTGCCGCGGCTCAGACGAGACCTGCTCTTTCCTCGTCTGAGTGTCTGTGCTGACTGACTCTTTCACTGCTGACAGGAACAGATGCAGAAGTTAATTTTTTGGTCTAAAATATTGTGCATTCAAAGGAAACTGGTATGTATGACCTTTCCATTACCCCAAAATATGCAAAAATAAATCTGAACATTGGAGAAGTCCCTTCCAGACGACATATCATACAGCACTGCTATACCACCTTAACAGAAACATTTAGGTCTATACTCGAGATGCACCAATCAGGCTTTTCAGCTCTCTTTTTAGTGTAACTTCTGTTATTTCAGTCGTTTCTAAAGCTTATGAGCTCCTTCAGAGAAAGACTATTTTCTAGCAAAATGCTCCTCATGTTGGTCTGGAAGCAGATGCCGATCATCTTCTTATCTACTTATTCTTAAGATGCTTCCTTTCAACTCATCTCCAGTTATGCACAACTCTACTACTTCCTGAACTTAAAGAAGCTCTTATGTTTCCTGTCTTTTTCTACTGGATGAACTGATTAAGGTGTGTCCGACCTCAGTAACCACAGCCAGGCACACTTGGATTAATCAGTTCATCTAGTAATGAAAGACAGGAAGGGCTGCCTTAAGTTCAGCAAGTAGTGGAGTTGTGTATAGAGCCCACTGGACTTTCCAGGCTTTTCTAACCAGCTACTGACTCACAGGGAACTGTAGACATTCTCTGATCATTAGCAGAGAGTTTGCTGAATGTTCATTTAAATTAGGGCTGGGTAATTAAGTGCTTTTGCATTATAATCGTGAGTAAAAAAAAAAAAAAAAATACTATTCTCAAATCACAGAAGCATTTAATTTTGGTTATGCTACATTTAAAAGGAGTAAGATACTGACTTGGTCCTTTAGGCAAGAAAGATGTATAGATAGAACCAAATGCCTGCTGCCAGAAGTACATGTAAAGTCCTGCGACAATAGACTGGACAACAAGCTTTTAAAGACCCTGAAGTGAAACATCCACATTTATGTAGTTAATGCAAATCAAAATAAAATTGCGAGATTGGTTGGGGAAATAAAAAAAATAAGTTCTGTTTTAATTTTTGTCAAATTTCAATGTATTTTTCCATTTTATTGCACCTCATTCTGGGTTTGGCTTGAATTCTAAAGTGGTGCTGCACCGACTGCTGTTTTTTGCTCGATCACCAATCTTTAAAAAAAAAAAAAAANTTTTTTTTTTTTTTGCTTATTTTCTGATTTGGTACAAAGCCGATTGTCTAAAATAAAAAAAACTGTCAGTGCAACCGTATTTTAAAGCACTGAAATACAGCGCATAATTGTCAGCTATCGTGTCATGATCTTCCCTCTCCAATTTTTTGCAGTGTAGAAATACATAAAATGTATGTTTAATTAGGACTGTAAACAGGACAGGACATCAGAACAGCCCTGATTAACAGAGGGATGCATGCCACATTTCGAGAACTACTGCTTAATTCAACAATACAAGGTTTCGCCAGGTTTCTTGGCTGTTATAGTAGCTCAATATCCAAGAAAAGTTTAAGGTTGTTATGAGAGGATTGCTTTTTAATAATTAGATTACGTCCCTAAATTAGGTTAATGTGTCAACTTAGATCAAGGAGTAACACCAAGCTCAGATTGCCCAGCAGCCTACTTAGACCCAGTCTGCCCAAGCTTCACCATCATGTTCCAACCTTCCTCCTATTAAACCCATCACCCTCTTACATATTTCTTCATTCTTTGTTTTACTTGTGACAGGTTTCATCTGGGTGGTCCAGAGTTGGTTTAAACAGATTTCCCTCTCCAAAGCCCCTCAAATGACCTAATTCTCACTTCCTTTTTATCGCTCCCTTTGACCTATTCCTTTAATAAACTTTTAAATTCATATCTTTGTAATGTGTGAAGCATTGTTTACAATTTTAAACTCTTAACTAAAAGCATCAGAAAACAACCTGATTTTTTTTTTCAGTGCATCCCTAGTATATATTTATATATATCATTAGGACGGGATCTTTAGGACGGAATATGAAGCAAAAAAGAAAGTGCTTACACTTTAGTTGTGTGCTACATGAGTTGATCTCTGTTGAATGTTTCTCTGAGAAGCAACAGAAATAAGATTATGTAATGACCAACTAATTTATTTTCTGCAAGACAATAAATTGAATATACTTAATCAGGAAAGTTTAGAGAAGAAAAATTGGTGTGATTTCTAAAAATGACTTATAAATAAATAATTATAAAAATATACTCAACACAAATATCTCTGAAAGGGACTCAATGGCTACAGTTTCTCTCCATTTTAGACCTAAACACATAACGCCACATATATACTAGAACCATTTGGTCAGTTGTCTCAGATCCAATAGAGATAATTTGTGTCATTCAAGACATTTAGACTGGACTTATTGTTATATGTAAAGGTATGGAACAAGGTATGTAAAGACATTTACACCAAATCAAAGATCTAACTAAAAATTTAAAGCTGGACTATTGACATTTCAATATACCCATGTACAACTCTATAAGTGACCACAACTTGAAATGGTTCTATACGTACTCATAAGGGCTGCGCGGTGGTGGCTGGTCCGGGTCTCCATTGGGCTGGTGGTTTCTGAGTTGCGAGTTGCAAGAGGCTTGGCTACCGGGGCGGTGGACTTCGCACTGGCATCACCTGTCCAACGCAGTGTAAACTGCAGTGTTGGTCCCTGAGAAAACGTCTCAAATGGTGGGATTCTCTGTGGGGCACATACAGAGTAAGAGTTTGATGCTTTCTTTCTGCTGTCACAGAACACTGATCAGATGCAATAATGTAGCCAATATTGGATGCGATGAGATACAGTCCAAAAAATAGGGTTCCTCAAAAAAGTTTGGGGAACCCTATTAATCTTAATTATTTTTATTTCCAAATATTTGGGTGTTTGCAACAGCTATTTCAGTTTGATATACTAATAACTGATGGACTCAGTAATATTTTAGTATTGAATTGAGGTTTATTTGACTAACAGAAAATGTGCAATATGCATTAAAACAAAATTTGACAGGTGCAAAAATGTGGGTACCCTAATCATTTTATTGATTTGAATACACTTAACTACTTTTCACTGACTTACTGAAACACAAAATTGGTTTGGTAACTTCATTAAGATTTGAACTTCATAGTCAGGTGTATCCAATCATGAGAAAATGTGTTTAAGGTGACCAGTTGAAAGTTGTTCTCCTGTTTGATTCTCCTCTTAAGATTCATCATGAGCACCTCAAAACAACTCTCCAATGATCTGAAAACAAAGATTGTTCAACGTTGTCTTTCAGGGGAAGGAAACAAAAAGTTGTCTCAGAGATTTAAAGTTGAGGGTCGCATGGATTCCACTCAATATCAGCAGATTCTTGAGAAAAATGTTCAAGAATCAGGAACGAAGTTGAAGTTATGCCAGGGATGGATATTTCAGCAAGACAATGATCCAAAACGCCGCTCCAAATCCACTCAGGCATTCATGCAGAGGAACAATTACAATGTTCTGGAATGGCCATCCCATATCCCTTGGTGCTTTTTCTTCAAAGATCATGAACCAGGATTAAAGGACAATTTATCTTTTTTGAGCCTAACAGTGAGTAAATGACATTGCAGGCAGATGAAGATTTGTGAATTTACAAATCCCCTACTCTACATCCTGCCAGAAGCTGGTAGATGCATGAGCCTCCAATACAGCTACGTTTCAAACTGCACTGATGTGTATGATGTCAAGTTGAAACAAACCAAACAAGGCTTCACCGGTGGACATACTTGTAGACTCCACGATAAAGTGGCTGAAGCTGAAAAGCTTGGCATTACTGCTGTAGAACTTGGCGACAATGACGACAAAGTCCTCAGCTGTGATTACCAGCTGCTATTTAGGAACCCGGATTCATGGCTGTTCAACTCTGAATGGAGAGAAATGCTTTCATCTAAAATATATCAGGAAGACAATCGTTAATGAAGTACTCGCCTCGTACAAATGTTAAGTAAATATATGCACATGTGATACGTCACAGCTGCCGAGATGGGCTAAAAGCTCGACATGGTAGGCAGGCAAGGGCGTAGGAATATGTTTACTATTGGGGGGGACACATGTCGGAAATCTGAGATTCGTATTCA
>NW_015150881.1:192866-194395 GCF_000732505.1 Cyprinodon variegatus
TGACAGGTGTTGTGAACTGGCGCTATAGAAATAAACTGAACTGAATAGAATTGAACCCTGGCTTATGCCAGGTTTGTGAGTAAAGATGCTTAAAAACATTTGATATATATTGATGTTATTACAGTGAAGCAAATATCTGAACCAAAAACAAACAGAGCCAACTTCATATTCTGGGTACATATGTCTAAACCAGTACTATGCACCTACAGCTGATGACAAAGCAACTGGAAAATGCTAAAAGGTGTAAGAGGTCATAAGCTAGGAGGCAAGAAGAAATGAAGACCCACTCGGGTCACCTACCTTGCCATCAAGGATTGTTTCCCATGTGGCTCGTTTTTTGCTCACAGGACTTTCATCCAACCCTTGCATTGACACTTCGTACTCGCCATCCAGCAGCTGCAGCCTCCTGTAGCAGAACCACAACTCTTTCTGAGAATTTAAACATGCACCCAAAGGGGAACAAACAGGAGAAATTGGGCCAAAACTACTTACCGATTTTTATCAAAAACTGTCATCTGTGCGATGTAGGTCTCTGTGGTCCCTGCCTCCTCTCTGTGGGCTGAACTTCTTTTTTTTCTACTATGAGTTTCTGTTACATCTGGGGTGGGTTTAAGGGGGGATTAAAATTGTGTGAATAAAAAATATAATACATCAAATTTTATGCATCAAAAATTGACACACCTATGTTCTCATTGACCTCCCCGTTGACCAGGCCGCTTCTCCCAGTGCGTGACACCCTGAAGAGGAGCGAGTAGGACTTCACCATGTGACTGTTGCTGGGCTCAAACTCATTGCTGGGGACCAGTAAAGAGGGGCAGGAGCCCAGCTTGGTCTGCTTAGAGTCAGGATTCAAAGGCACCTGCTTTTTACCGGTAGGCACTTGTTTTATAGGGCAGCTGACATCCTGAATGAGCAGAGAACCATGAAAACCATCAGCAAGGACAACATAGCGGAATAAGCAGCTTCAGTAACGAGGCAGTACACTGTACCTTTCGTTTTTTATGGCAGACTTTGACAAGTAGCACCTCTAGAGACACAGAATGTTGCTCATTTTCTGAGTTCTGAGATGGCTTTTCTGTAGGACAAAAATAAAAGCATTGATATTAACCCTTCAGCTAAATACATTCACGCTAGGAAGACATCCATTCGTAGCGTTTGTAACACCAACTAAAACAATGTCTCGCTTCTTAAAAAATCATTCAAATAAACAGGTCTAATCACACAAAGCTTTAAAACAGTTACTACAGCATAAGGAAAGTTAAATTTAAGACTTTTTAAGGATCTGCGGGAACCCTGTAAATGATAACATAATAAAACAAAAGCAAAGCATTTGCTATAAGGATGAACTGTTAACCTTTACTAAAAACTAATTTAAGCCATTTTTAGATATGCTGTGGTGTAGTTTGGCATCAGTGAGTGCAGCAAAATAAAAATGGACCAGAGGCAAAGGTAAGCACTTCTTGAGGAGCTTAGATTAGATAGATACCCACGTAATAACTATGAGCCCATTTTCCAGAAGCCTAAGCTAC
>NW_015150881.1:195050-211458 GCF_000732505.1 Cyprinodon variegatus
AAATGATAACATAATAAAACAAAAGCAAAGCATTTGTCATTGGGTTGAAAGGTTATTCTTCATTAAAACCAAATTTAAGCCATTTTAAGATATGCTGTGGTGTAGTTTGGCATCAGTGAGTGCAGCAAAATAAAAATGGACCAGAGGCAAAGGTAAGCACTTCCTGAGGAGCTTAGATTAGATAGATACCCACATAATAACTATGAGCCCATTTTCCAGAAGCCTAAGCTACCAATGTTATTAAAAAGATGAAGCTTTGAGGGGCTGAGGGTTAAGTCCTAGAGGTGGGACATAATAAGAAAGGCAACCCTAGGATGATATGGCAGACTAACAGCAGACAAAGAGCCAGACAATGCCTTCCAAACTCAGGTGAAGATTTGTAGCTGTCAGATTGCTCCATTCCTCATTTAAATATAAGCAGCATGAATGAAGAAGACTCAGAAAGCTCAACTTCTGAATGTCAAAAGTCCCGGGATCTCTTAAGGTAAGACAGCCAAGAGAAAATATTGTACCAATCCTATATGAACCTTTAGGATAAGATAAGGTAGGAATTTCTTGGTCTTACAACGGGGAAATTAATTTGTGACATAACCTCTGATAAAGAACAGGAGGTGCAAAAGTAGGAAAAGGTTCACCAAAGAAGTGTACAAAGTCATGCTTAAACAATTACTTTATAATGACCGATCTTAATCAGTTCGCATCTATTGAAATATCTGAAAACTTCAAGACAGAGATGCCAGTGGTAACACCTGAGTCAGCTCATAAACAATTTGCTGAGGAAGGGTGAACAAAACTACCTGTTTGTTCATACAGTCCTAGCTTCTTTAATTTATTACATTAAATATTCAACCTATTCAATTATAAAAAAAATATATTTTAAATTAATTTCTTAACTAAATGTATTTTTGTTTACACTTATGTATACAAAAGATTAAAGATCGCTGCAGCCATGTGGTGTTCTTTTCCTCCAACTTCCTTTAATCAGAAGCTAGTGTTGCACTGATGCCATTTTTTAGCCTCGATACCCGGCTGTGCAGTATCGGCTGATAACGATACCATCTGTTTGAAATTGATGTGTATATATATATATGAAGAACTGCATACTACTTGGATGTAAAATAATGGCCATCATGGCTCTGTCAAGCTGCTGCCTACCTTTGTGAAGCAGGAAAAGGACTAATACAAAGTGAATCCAGTACAAATTTTTATTGCACACCTGGACTGGGTGACAATAGTTGAATAAACTTTTGGCTCTCAAAATGATATTGGTGCCCTATTAGTCGGTACTTGCCAATACTGATACCAACATTTTAGTGCTGGATCGGGGCCTCATCTGATACTGGTATCGGAATCGGTGCAACACTATCAGAAACTAAAACTTTTTGCTGTGTTTTCACATCTCCAACAAATCCTCACCCAAAACCTACTGTATATTTTCAAACCAAGAAAATAAAAAGACTACCAAACAACTGCTTACCATCCTTATGGAAGAACCCGGTGAACGTTAACTGTAGATGTGAAGACAAGCTATAAAAAAAAAAAATAAAAATAAAAAAAAACATTAAAATGTATCAAAGACTGACATTTTTTTTTTTTTTAAACGTCTATTAAAATTATTTAAAGTGAATCGTATGTCTCTTTTTTTTACCTTGGAGAATCCTGCTCTGTCTTCATTTTCTCTACCGTCTTTAACATATCATCCACTTTGAATGTTTTCCTGCAAGTCAACAGTTGAAATTATTTACTTTCAAACATTTCCAAACAACGTCTGCTGACTAAATGTGAAGATGATGCAGGTTGCATACCTTCTGGCATTTGTGCGATTATTTCGGTGAGACATGAAGGTGAGGGTCCTGTGCAAAAATATGGGCTAAAAAAAAAAAGAGGAAAAGAAGAAGACCGAGTAAGTTTAAATAACCAGGTCAGTAAGGGTAAAGGTGTGAAATAAAAAGGACTTCTGTTTACTTACTGCAATGATGTTCCTTGTACGCAGGAATCTGTATATCTGAGTAGGTTCTAGAAAGGATAAGACAAACGATGATTGGAATATGTTTTAATCTGGCTGCTCTGCTAAATCTGTCACCTTGTGTAACTAATAACACACATTAAAAAAATGTTACTAACATAGAGAAGCTTGGAGTCTTAATGGTTTTCTACGTGGAATTACCTGCAATACTTTGATTATAACACAAAAAAGCCCCCCCCCCCCAAAAAAAAAAAAAAACTGCACCAAACTAGTTGTTTCTCTTTTGTGTGGGCAGCTTTACATTTGAACTGACTTTATAAGGGGTATTTAGAGGATTTTGGTGACAGTGGACTTAAACAATATAAATAATAAACATATAATCTGCAAAGTCTTGTTATGTTCTGATGCCCCCAGCTGTATCGGTTTCATCCTCAACACTATGCATACCCACTATAGCAGGTATCACATCTTTAGAAACGTAACCCATCAACACCTTTGTAAATATGTTTTTGAGCTCTGTCTATTTTTTTAGTGTAGTCCTGTTTATTTGACTGACTGACTGGCTGAATGTGCTCTCCTCATCCTCTAACTTAGGAGCTGGTACAGAGCTCGCCTGCCTGGCTGAATGTTTTCATGGACGGGGCCGCATGTGGAGCTGGTTGACAGTTGCCGTTGTATCCCTGTTTCTATGTCTGCTTCTGTCTCCTTGAACCCCAGTCGGCCTCTGCAGATGGCCGCTCACACCGAGTCTGGTTCTGCTGGAGGTTTTTTCCTGTTAAAAGGGAGTTTTTCCTCTCCACTGTCGCTATAAGCATGTTTGGTGTGAGGAAATGCCTTTGAGTTAATGCAACCAACTGTTTTTCCTTAGAAAACTTTTAATCAATTTGACTATATTATCTGGTTGACTTATAAAGTGCCTTGAGATGAAATGTGTTGTGAATTTGCGTTATATAAATAAACTGAATTGAATTAATAATGTTTGTTAGGAGTTAGCTGGGGTACCTAGAAGTAAAAGTAGAAACATTGAAATGCAACGTACCTGAAATCAGCTTGGGGCTGATTCAGGACATCATAGCACATCATGTGCTGTAGATCTGACTGTATGTATTTGAGATATTTATCTCTAAACCCAGTAGGTGATGTTGTGTTTACATCGGTCACATGTGCTCTATAACACAAAGAAGGCTCAACAAATCTAGATTTTCTTTGAGCTCAGGCATCCATAACGCTGACAGTAAGAGTGGCCACAAATTTAACTCAGAGGTGATGACTCTGGAAGTGTTCTCTTTTATAAAAGACACATGGAGGGCGAGTAAGAAGATAAAAATAGAAATGTATCCTCCTTCCCATAATAGATTTTGTTTACTTTAAAGATCGAACGTTTAAAATATTATGTCATGTTAAATGTATCAGAGAAGATCTCAACTTCAACATCTATCCTAACAATCTGAACTGTCTTTGCACTAGACTGGTCTGCAAAGACAATAATTCAGCCCACTGACTAGAGATGCAGTAAAAAACTAAGTTCACTCTTGTTCCATGCAGCCTCCGTCATGTTAGAGATGTTCTGTGACAAATTATGCAGATTTGAACATTATTGTAGAGACAACAAGTTGTCTGTTGGAGAGTAGGAAAACATTCTACACCTAAAAACCCATCAAACTGTTGAGAATCTCTTTCCTGGGGCACATATTCCATAAAAAAACAGCAAAGGTTAGTTTTCAACCTTTAGCCTCTAAGAGGAACATGTTCCTGATCAATCTGTTTCCATTTAGCAGCATACTGTAACCATGAAATTCTACTGAAATTAAAATCAAAACATGTCCATCCTTTCATATTCTCAATTTGTCATGGCTCCGTCATTCAGGAATCTCATAGTTTTAATCTATTTTTTTTAAGACACTGGATACAAAATGCTGAGGTAAACAGTATAGAACACAACAAAAATTGGAGAAATGTAGAAATCGCGCACAGATCATACCCGATTATCACTATTGCAATTTCTGCATCTATTATCACTACTGCAAGATTTTGTTCAGCTCCAATTGGAAAAATACATCCTCACTTATTACACACAACTATGACTGAATAGCTTTTTCAGACGACTAGGGATGGGAATCGAAAACCGGTTCCAGTTCAGAACTTTGCCGAGTTTGGCAGCTCGCTTAATGATTCTCTTAGTGGTTCCAGGAAGCACCAGATCCTAGCTCTGGGCAGCATGACCTGTATCACGTTTTTCACGCAAGTTACGCATACAGTATTCAGTAAGCAAGTACGACGTGACCAGGCTTAAGTCTTGAAAAGCAAAAAAAAAATAAAAATCCAATCAGGTAAAGCGATCGAAAGTTTGGCTTCATTTTAAGGTAGCGAAAGATGGCAACAAGGCGCTTTGCAATCATTCCAAAGTGTCAATTACATCCGCGGGAGGAAATATATCCAACATGCAGAAACACCTGCGCACACAACATGGCATACATTTTAACTTTAAAACGTTTTAAATTCCGTGTTTTTGATGCTTCTGAACAGAAAATAAAGTTACGACCAGCATGGAAGGCAACTCTGGTAAGTTGCTAGTTTTGTATCACTGGCTGTGCTTAATGTGGTTCCTAGTAAATCATATGCCATTTCTGGAAATAAACCAATTTCCTACCTCTCAAGTTGCTCCACAGTTCAGGGAGCGAGAGAAAGGTAACAGTTGTTAATTTAAATCAGGGGGAGATGAGTTTATTTCCCGAAATTGTACAGTAATGCTATTTCATTAAACAGATACATTCTCCATTAGATTTAGATGACTGTGACGAGACGGGTAGCTTGGCTGCTCAGAGGCTGGCAGCTCCTGTTCACTGACTTCTGTTTTCACCGAGGCAGGCAGAAACAGAATGTCCAAGGCGAAGGTAGACGAATGTCACTGTGCACTTACCAAGTTCATTGTTTCACAGAATCGATAAGAGAACCGAATCATTTCACAGAATCAACAAGGGAATCTGAATCTTGTCAATTCCCAACCCTACAGACCACCATATGTGACTAAATATGTTCTTATTGCTTCCTCCATTCTTTTAATGAATTTTCCTTTTGAAATATTGAGTAAATTAAACTATTAATCAGACAATTTTTAAGGTACTGTGCTCGACAACACTGGAACAATTATACGATCACAGCTTTTTAATTTGGCATCTGGATGGACAACTATAGTTAAAGTTTCTACCCCATCAGTTGTTTACAAATAGCTTAACTGCACATTTTCCTACATGTCTTTAAGATATGGTTTATTTAATTCCAGTTTTTGAACGAAGCGGGGAAAAAACATCCGATTTGGCCCAACAATAAAAATAAACGCGTTTCCAACAAAGTTTAGAATTACATTTTGGGCTAAAAACATCAACAGCACTACAGGAGCTGTTGGACCGGATCCCTGACAGAAAAACAGAAGGAAAAATAAAAACATTGACAGTAAAATCGGGTTTGAATGAAGGAAAACCATACAATCTAATCGGTTGACAGTGAGCGGCGGAATCTCACTTTCAAAGGCCTGTAAGAAGAGCTCATGGTCGGCCTGGATCTGCTCCATCTTCGGCTTCTTCACCGAGTTCATCATCGCGGATGAAGCGGGGTACACGGCGCTGTTAGCTTTGCAGCTCGTCCCGCTCATGATGTGACCTGAGTTCTGGGAAGAAAACAAAAGCTCATGTTCGGACATGAATCACTTCAGAACGTGTAGTGAGATTTACTGCTAGCTAGCTTAGCAAAAACAGCATCCCAGCCATCACCAATACGTTAGCTTCGAACCTAGCAAAGCTAACATCATGGCTAACCGAGATAGCAAAGCTTGGAATCCTAAAGCCAAATTACAACTAGGTAAACAAACAAAAAAGACAGGTGGACCTTTGTAAAATATAACACGAAATAAAACGTAACCCACCCTGGCTGATGGCATTAATGTCCCGGGCGACAGAGCAGGCAACGACACGAAGGCTAATTAGCTAGCAACGCTAGCATGGTTCACTTAAAAAAAAAAAAAACACAACAAAAAGAAAAACAAGCGTCCTCGCGCCAAAAGCTCCGCCCAGTTCTTCTGATTTGAAATACAGAAAACAAAAAAGATATCAACTTAATTCCTGTTTAAATTAAATAAATGTGTAAGGAAGTATAATTTGGTGTGAGCTGAATAACGCTCTCATCAATTGGGGCCAAAGCAGAGAGCAATGTTCTAATGACAACCAATAAAAGAGGAGCAGCGGGCTTATTGGACAAAGATCTGGGGACATAACGGGACCGCCCCCCCCCGCCGCCAACGCTTTTTTGCGGGAAATTCAGCAATCATTTCAAAACAGCCAGGTGGCACATCCTTCACAGTGTTACAGTAATGACTAAATTCCTCTCTTATAAATGTTATGTAAAAACGCAATACTAAACAAAATGCAAACAAGAGAGCTACTACAAATGTAGACTTTGTTAGTAACATAGACTTAGATAACTTTTATTGTCATTTTCTATACATAGAGTGTTAACAAAACGGAATATTGTTTTGCTCTTCTGACATTTCCATTTCTTAAAGTTCTGCAGTGATCAAATGTAAACATTGGCAGAGGTTTCAAGTATCGAAGTACAAATACTTTGTTACTGTACTTAAGTACACATTTTAGTTATCTATACTTTAGATTAGATTAGACAGATTTATTTTGTATACACAAGTGTAAAAAAAAGAAATTTCGTTTAAAACAACTCTAGACAATTTCATTTTTTAAAGTGCAGCCTTGAAAACAGTAATAAATACATTAGAAATAGTAATATAAACGTATGACTGTATATTTACAGTTCTAACATAAAAAAAAAAATACAAATATATATATATATGTGTGTGTGTGTGTGTAAAATAACCAATTTTACACATCATTCAGTAGTCTAATGGCAGTGGGGAAGAAACTGTTATGGAACCTGCTGGACCTGCATTGGATGCTTCAAAGTCTCTTTGGAGAGGGCATCAGGGAGAACAGTCCATGGTGGGGGTGTGAGGGGTCTTTGATGATATTACGGGCTCAGGACACGCAGCGCTGAGATGAAATGACTTTTATGGAGGGAAGCAGAGCCCTGATGATCTTATCTGCTGTTCTCACTACTCTTCTCACCTTCTTCCAGTCTGAGACGCTGCAGCCTCCACACCACACATTGAGACAGCTGCTCAGAACACTCTCTATGGTGCTTCTGTAGAAGGTGGTAAGGATCAGTGGTGTCAAAAGTACACACATTTATTACTTAAGTACGGTAGAAGTATAGATACTGCAGTTTAAAAACACTGTTTTTTTTAAGGTTACTTTATACTTTTATACTTTAAGTAGTTTATGGAGCACATACTTTTTCACTTTTACTTGAGTGAAGAGGTCAAGTTGATACTTCAACTTTTACCAGAGTGATTTTAAACTGCAGTATCTATACTCCTATTAAGTAACACGTCACGTGTGTACTTTTGACACCACTGAACATTTGGAGAAATTCAGCTATGGACACAGATATGGAAGTTCAGAGCATTAATATATACGGTGCAAATATGCAGTATTTTTGGTTTGGTGTTATCTGTGTCTGTAACATGATTTAGAGTTTTTCTTTTTGTTCAGCAGTCTGATGGCAGTGGGGAAGAAACTGTTGCAGATTGTTGAAAGGGCAATATTATTGTCATTACTGTTGATATATAGTAGAAGTTTTACAGATTCAGTAATAAAATGTTACAGGGGTTGGTATGGGGGGATGGTCATTTAAGAGGGGGGATGCTGAACTCAGCAGTGAAAATACTAACTAATTACCAATTATTACGAATTACTGACTGCATCATTCACTAATCATAATTCACTGAGACTTTTGCCAAATGCCCAACAAACAAAGCAGAAATCAGCATTTTTTAGAACAATATTCCAACAGTTTAAAACTTTTTATTTTAGAGTTAGACTCTTTTTATTGTCATGTGACATGATTTAGAGCTTTTTCAACATTCAGCTGTCTGATGGCGGTGCGGATATGCATACAGAAATGTAAAAACGACAGGCAGAAATACATTGCATTGAGGACATACATACAAAGGAAGAATAAAACAGACAAAAATATTATCACATGCACATAAATAAATTAGGTAATTATTACAAAGGCGAATAAATAAAGAAACTAATTAAAAGAGATTTATACATTTATATCTCATTGTATAATTTAATTTCTAACTACATTTATTTGTTTATTGCATTTTGGGGTCAATTAATTGTATGCTTATTTATTTATTGAGCATTTATTTATTTCTGTACTTATTTTTTAAATATGGCAGAGTTGGTCCTCCATATACTAATCCTCTTACGTGAATTTGAATTGCAAATTCGCAACGTTAAAAAAAAAAAAAAAAAGAAAAAAGAACGAAAGTGCGTCTCCATGTCTCTTCCGGTGTCGTGCAGCTCCAGCGGCGGATGTTGATGTTTTGTGTCGGAGCTCGCTCAGCGATATGTGAACTGCTTCGTATTTTTATGCCCACCCTGTCAGTTTTGTCTCGTTTCTTTGCTTTTAAAAAAAGCTTCTCTGTCTGTTGGCACCGCGTTTCTCCCGGTGTCGCTGCCGGGGAGCGATGATGGAGGACTTTGATGAAATCTACGAAGAGGAGGAGGAAGAAGAAGACGAGGACAGGGCCGCGGAGGAACAGCTCCTCAAGTACGCTCCGGACCCGGTGGTGGTGCGAGGCTCCGGCCACGTCACTGTGTAAGTCACCGGTAGAAACGGTCGTTATCCAGACCAAACGCTGCATGTACCGTGGAAATACTCTACATTTCTGCGCGTAGAACTCTGTTAGCATTTGATTCCTACCTAGCTAAGGCAGTTAGCTGCTAACATAACAGCAGGCTAAAGAAGGTAGCAACACCTCTGCAAACTCTAACTACACTGCTTATATTTGCGTTATTTTTATTTTTTGTAATACTTTTGAATAAAATACATGTTTTAAAGCGCTATGTCCCTGATGCACCCCGTTTCAGTTAGGTTCTAAAATCAAATCCTACTTTTTCAGATTGGAGATTGAAATAAAATACGTATTTTTATATAATTAACTGATGATGAAAGTGTGTATCAGTCACACACTTCGTTCTGTTGAGACTTTATTATGGTATTAAACAGAGTACCCAATGTCTCTTCATAATAAAGGTTTTAATACCTGATTTAAATGGGTAAATAAAGATCATTACAGGCATTTAGTTCCTATATTAATACACTATTGCGGACATCTTCAACAGGGGGTCCGGGATCCCTAGTATGGGCGTAAATAATAATCGTTTTCTGTCGATGCATCGATCCAACAGCCGACGATCCGATGCATCAACACGTCGCCCACAAGAGTATCATTCATGTTTTTTTTATTCTTCCTTCGATCTATTTTTATCCATTTGCACCTGGATGTAATTTTAACTCCCGTGCTGCGGGGGCGCTAAACCTATTTTGCCCTCCTACTTCGCTTCCTTTAGCCACTACCCTCTTTCCACTTGCACACACACACTCGCGTAAACACAGAGGCATTATTATTTTTTTGTGAATGAGGTTTTCATAGGCCCAGGTGGAGTACAACTGGTATTTGTTGTTTCTCAAATAAAATGCGTAACCATAGTACAGCTTTCATTGATTTAGTTAAAATTTAAAACATTGTCTAGCCTGTAAGGTAAAAAAAATAATAAATTAACATAATAATCGAATTGAATCGTATCATGGTTTATTCTTGAGTATCGAAAATAACCGAATCGGTGGGTCAGGAAATGGATTGTGAATCGAATCGCCATTATGGGTGTTTACACCCCTAACCCCTAGGGGATCCACAGAGGTACTGCATGGGGGTCGCAAAAGTTTTGGTTGATGACTTTTTTTTTTATATTCCCCCCCTGCAAAGTTTTCCACTTATTGAATGAATTCAGCACACTGTAGAAAACAGATAAATGGAGTCAGAAGATGTCTTTCAGTCATCAATGCACACATTCAGCAACACACAGGAGCTCTTTCAAGCTGGGCACCGTTTCATTCACAACACCTGTCCCATAAGAGTGACTATAAGCCCAGTTTGATATAGCCAAATTTCATACAATATAAATAATTAGGGGGTCCCCGCTCCATCTCGCCATCAGTTTGAGGGTCCTTGGCCTGGAAAAATGTGAAGACTCCTGCACTATTGCATTCTTTAATTATTCATGACACTTAATGTATGAATTGTATCAGTTGTGCTTAAGATTTTAACTCTCAGTAACTTGATTTTTTTATAGCAACTTTTTATTGCATGCTTGAAGCTGTATGTTTGGAAAAGAAGCTCGAGGCAGAGAAAAAGCTAGAGAATGGGAAAATGCAAATTTCAACAAAAGTGGCTGGAAAACGTGGAATTCAGGACATGGTTGCAACCTGTCGACTGTAAAGATGACGAAGGATTTTGCCATGTTATTTATATATCCATCAATCAATTTTCTGACACGCTTTGTCCCAAGAGAGGGTTGCTAGTGCCTATCTCCAGCTGTCTACGGGCGAGAGGTGGGGTACACCCTGGACAGGTCGCCAGTCCATCACAGGGCAACACAGAGACAGACAACCATTCACACCTAAGGAGAATTTAGAGACGCCAATTAACCTAACAGTCATGTTTTTGGAGCCAGTAATTGAACCCGCAACCTTCTTGTTGCAAAGCAGCAGTGCTACCCACTGTTTTTTGTGTTTTTTTCATTTATATATTTTTTTTCTATCAAATACTATTTTTTTTTATACAGTTTTTGAACTTTTTTTTTATAATTTTTTTTCTTTTTAATAAACTTTATGACCTCAATTTAGCTCCATGAATCTCTTTCCCCAGTAAGACATGTATTAAAAACATGAGTGCTTTTTCTCTTAATCCCAACCGGGTTAAAAAAAAAAAAAATCAGCTCCTGTTTTGCTCATAGATAATTAAATAAATAAGCCCAAGAGGTTTTCTTTGAAGCAATGAATCAAAAAACAGAAATTATTAGGGCAATGAATCAGAAGGAAGAAAGCACACACTAGAAAGAAATCTATGTCTCTAATGTTGTAATGGTTGAGTGATGCTTTTCTGGCCCTGGAAATATGCTCCATGAAGAGAATAAAGTGGATTTACTCGGGTATTACATCATGTCTATAAGGAAGATTAGTTTTGGGCTTTGTTGGACGTTCAAGCAGAGCTATTAGTCTGTGCATACCTCAAAGTTCATTAAGATTTGGTTACCATAGAGTTTTAGGCAGGGCAATAAAAGGCCATGAATGTCCTGGAAGATACTAGTTTGGTTTTTGCTATACTAAATTTTCAAACTCTGTAACGATTTCCAGGAAAATGAGGGTCAGCAAACCATTCGGATAAAAAATGACAATTAAAAGCAAAAAATAAATAAATAAATTAGAACTTGAGCAATGAATATGCTTTCTGAACAGAATCCTAGATACTTGTTAAATAGATGTGCAGAATAAATAATCCAGAAAATTTGCAAAAATATGCAAATGGTTGTCTTTTAGTATCAATTTCATAACAAATATACAGCCTTTTTACTTGCCTGACTTGAACTTCAGGGAAAAGGCAGAAGTGGGACAAAAACATAACAGTTTTAAATGAAAGTCTTTGCCAATGGAAACTGAGCTGAGATTTTTTCAGAGACAAAGTCTGTATGTTCTGTCTAGCTGTGATTCACTTTGGTAGCAGATCGTCACAGCGAAAAGATGTTCTACCAACCCTTGACATGCTTCTCATGCAGAGGTTGAATACGTTTTAAGGCTGCAGTTTTAACTGTTTTGTGGTGAAAACTCTTATAATATCAGATTAGCTGAGTCATAGTATTAAAATTGATCTGTCTGATTTGTTTATTGCTGTTGAGCTAAGGTGCATCAAAGCCCCAAAAAGGTCGGTTGTAGAAACCGATTTCTCTGCTTCTCTTTAAAATGCCAATCCTCCCCACTAATCTCTAAATGTACATTTTATACTTCGGTACCTTATCATTTTTTATTTTATTTTATTTACAACTCAACAGATTTATTGGGAAGATTTACAAAAAAAAAAAAAGCTTTTGTCCCTGTGAACTATTGGTATAAAATCTGATCTAAGTGGAAAAAATGAGAAATAAACATATTTCTCGTTTAGGACTGTTAATGTAAGAATAAACTATTCCAAACATTTCCTTCTAGTTTTCCTGTCAATTATAGTTTATGTTTGGGGCATAGTTGGGCTCATTTAGAAATTTTGAAAATGTAAAAAATGAGAAACCAATGTTAATGCACATTTACGTCGTGCTTTAACACTAAAGAGTGTTATCAGTCTGACCTGTTAGCTTTAGTGTTTTGCTTTTAATGGCCCAACTTCTTAACTGACTGAATAAAGATATAGAGCAGTAGACTGATTTAATCTTTAGTAGTATTCTAAAGGTGTTTTTTGTAGATGATTGCTTCACCTTTTCATAAAGTATTCAGTCCCATCATGAAAAGCTGAAATGTACCATCACAGGTGCAACAACTCTGAGACACGTTGAGGTTGTGGGAAAAAAAATTGCGTGACAGTCTGTGTGTTTAATTATTCAGGAAATAACTGCCTGGTTGCCATCATGTGAACATAAATATTTTGAGCTTTTGGCTGGATAGGCAACCAGATTTAAATAGAAATGAGAGATTATGAAAACATTCAAACTATGCAAGTCTTTTTTCTTAATGCTTTTATTTGAGGAATTTAAAGCGTGTTAATCCTGCACAAGGAAAATCAGCTACCGATCTAAAAGGAACATTTCTTCATGCAGTCATGAAAATGAAAGACTGTAATGATTTCCTTTTTTTTTTCTTTGCCTTTTTTGTTTAATTGCTAAATAACTGTTTATATTACCGGTAACCAAGGAAAGGTGCAAGGAAACAGATTATTATGCACTTAAGACACATTTTATGAGTTTTCTTTTTATACTCACAAGTGAATCCCTGAGCTGGAGAGGGTTAAAGTCTGGTTTAAGGCTGATTTCTACTCAGAGGCCAGGTTCTCTTCATGTATCTTGCAGTTAACGCAGATACGCTGGTGCACCAATCCAAAATTGTAGGTGGCTGCAGACAGGACGCATCTGATTGGTCAAATCTACGTTCGCTGCATATTTCCCGTTTGGTATCTTACCGGCTTGTTTTGTTTGTGGCATGAAATAACATAGCGCAGACCACAATTCAAAATTGGGCATAAATCAAAAATATCTGCGTCATAACTGCGACAAGCTCACTGCGACACACTGCTGCCCGAGTATAACCAGCCCATAAGCTTGCCACAACTGGACAAAAAGAGTTGAAATCTTTTAAACAGATCTAATTGTAATTGAACATTTGATTCTCACACCTTTGAGGTTTCTGCTGATCCTTTGTGTCTTTCTATAGGATGACATAGATGAAGAATATAGGAACTAGTCAGGCTTTTTACTGGCTGGTATTTATTTCTTAGGTCGGACCCTCTGGTTCAGATTTTGGTCAGTCTAAATTATCTAAATAAAAGCTATAACACTGAGCAGTTAAAATGTTTGTAATCGAGCAGCTAAATGTAGATGCACTCTCAGAATTATTCATTTCTGCGTTCATGTGTTTGTAAAGCTTTAATTGTGTTTCTAGTGGATTTTGATTGCACACAGAAGAGCAGCACTCCAGTATTGATTTTCAGCCTTCCTAATGTTGGAAGTCAGTAATAGGTTATACTCTATTAAGGTGGTATTACAGTGTGTAAAAGAGAGAGAAATTGCTCTCTCTTAGGTACCGTATTTTCACGACCATAAGGCGCACCGTACTAAAAGGCGCACTCTCAGTTATGTGTCCCATTTCTGTATTTAACACACACATAAGGCGCACCGGACTATAGGGCGCGTTTTTTATATACAGGTACATGTCCTCTACTACCTTTAAATACNCCTGGTCTCCTTACATTCAGCCACTCTTTCATCATCTCCTCAATGAGGTGGTCTCAAAAGTCGCAGTTACAACACACATAGGGCGCACCGCACCATAGGGCGCACCGCACATTTTGAGGGGAAAAAAAGACGTTTAAGTGCGCCTTATAGTCGTGAAAATACGGTATATAAAATGAGGGGAAAAAAAGTATTTTGGAGTTCACATTCTTTGCTATATTTACATTAAAGTAGGACAGTTAGCGTGGTTAGATTTAATTTAACAACCCGTAGGAAATGAAGGCCCATAATTCCCAGCATTTCCATTGTAGCTGTACCTCGTCTGTTCCTGTTTGGCTGTGATTCCACCCTGGAGAGAAATAAAAGCTGTGCTGTTGCCATCGACACCTTTGTTTATAAATGCTGGAGATCGGCCTGTTTTTCAGTGTAGTCCTGTTTCTCTGACTGTGACAGGCTGGATGTGCTCTCTTCATCCTCTGACATGGGAGCTAGCTCGCAGCTTTTTGTATCTCTGCTTCTGTCTCCTTGAACCCCAGTCGGCCTCGGCAGATGGCCGCTCACACTGAGCCTGATTCTGCTGGAGATTTCTTCCTGTTAAAAGGAAGTTGTTCCTCTCCACTGTTGCTTAGTGTGAGGGATTGCATTCGCGTGAATGAGTCGATGCAATCAACTGGTTTTCCTTACATAGAAAACTTTTAATCAATTTGACTGTATGATCTGGTGAACTGTAAAGTGCCTCAAGATGACGTGTTGGGAATTGGCCCTATATAAATAAACTGAATTGAATTGAGATCATGTCTCTCCTGAATTGAACACCTTTCTTGTCCAATCTTGGTTAAAAGCTCAAAAAAAATCAACCAGATGAAGCAGCTGTCAAACCATGACAGCTGCTTCATCTGGTTGCCATGTCAAACCATGTTTGGCATTCTCAAACATGCCTCATCATGTTGAAAATATTTCCTTTTTTAATAGATACTTATGTGTATGTTCATTCTGCCCTTTTTGTTTTTTACATTTCACTACAGTCAAGGCAAAACTATTGTTTGTCTGCCTGAGCTGGTTACAGTTAGGATGGCACGATTACAGTGGAGAACAATTGTATTATTTAATCTCACAGAAATTAACTTTAAGCATAGAACAAGCTATCTGTGGAGAAGTTGGAAAATTGGTGGCAGCGAGAGTCTCTGGGTTGGTACAACTTGACCTACGATCGCAGGGG
The DNA here is from genome assembly GCF_000732505.1 of Cyprinodon variegatus. Taxonomy (NCBI): domain Eukaryota; kingdom Metazoa; phylum Chordata; class Actinopteri; order Cyprinodontiformes; family Cyprinodontidae; genus Cyprinodon; species Cyprinodon variegatus. The sequence goes on from NW_015150881.1 coordinate 210,145, forward strand.
AGAACTCGTAGCCAGCAATATGGGTCTGTTTTAGCTATTTGTTTGGGTCTGTTTGAGATATTTTCGTCTGGTATTTGCATAATTTTTTCCTTTCATTGGTCCATGGATGCTTTGGCTGAATTTAAAGTTCGTTCAGCCGCCATGCTTGAGATCATGTGGTTAGAATCATTTCCACTCCTCTCCATTTGCTATATATTGAGGTTTTGTTTGATTTCTTAATAGATTTTGCTTCTTGTTTAACTAGAGACTTGTGTAACATTTATTATCGTGTCATTTTTAATCATGTAATCAGAGGAAGAAGAAAGCAACATATGCTAGTTTCAGCTCAAACATATCAGCAGCACATATCAGCTGATTGGTTAGACTGATTTCAAAATAATTTGACTGCTGGTTGATTGATTAGTGCTTGTATGAAATAAACATGTAGGATGTCTTTCCTGATGCATAATGAAGGAGCAGTGATTCCCACATGAAGACTGCCTTGCTGCAACCTTTGATTACATTGAGCTAAATATTTTCTTGTTTCACAGGTTTGGACTCAGTAACAAGTTTGAGTCAGAATTTCCTTCAGCACTTACAGGGAAGGTGAGTTTGGGATGCATTTCTTCATAACTAAGCCTGCTATTTAATCTGTGCCCATACATGTTTTCAGTTGGACTGGTTGAGCCTGTAGGATTCCCACACAAATGTGCTCCAAAGGCCCATTTAGAGTTAAAATGTTTGCTACACATTTGTTGCCTCACAAACAAAAAAATAATGACCTTCTTACCTTGTGTGGTACTCTTGGGTTTAGTCTTTTTGTTTGACTTGTTTTAGTTTAAAATTTCAAAATAAAAGACACCTGCCAGCACATATCATACACAGCTTGGGTCAGCACTATATATCTTTATATTGCCTGCATTTTTTTTCTCTATTTACTGAAGAAAACTAGGGCTAAAACAATTAATTGGATTAATCGATTATTGAAATAATCGTCAACTAATTAAGTAATCGATTAATCATTAACTAAAGTATAGAGAATTTAAAACATGCCTTTAGCCGACAGACTAAACCACTTAGAGCAGTAAGTACATCAAAATTGTAAAATATAAATATATATATATATATATATATATATATATATATATATATATATATATATATATATATAAGATTAAAAAACGTTTTTGTCTGTTAATGTGCTCTATCCAGAACTCCTCAAGTGGAAAAGTTTGAGTTTCACCTTGTTTAATTTTGTAAAAAATCTTCTTCAAGGAACCTATGGCTATCCGATTATTAATCGAATAATGGAAAAATAATCTAGGTTAATGGATT
>NW_015150881.1:211727-213138 GCF_000732505.1 Cyprinodon variegatus
AGTTTCACCTTTTTTAATTTTGTAAAAAATCTTCTTCAAGGAACCTATGGCTATCCGATTATTAATCGAATAATGGAAAAATAATCTAGATTAATGGATTGGCAAAGTAATCCTTAGTTGCACCCCTATATATATATATATATATATATATATATATATATGTGTGTATATATATATATGTGTGTGTGTGTGTGTGTGTGTGTTTTTTTAGGGGTGCAACTAAGGATTACTTTGCAAATCCATTAATCTAGATTATTTTTAGATTATTATATGTGTTTATGTCTACACTGCATAATGTAGCTCTAAAAGCTAACTGCATTAACTGTAGTATGATGATGGTCTTCCTGTAGGTGGCGCCTGAGGAATTCAAAGCAAGTATCAATCGAGTGAATAGCTGTCTGAGGAAGACCCTGCCAGTGAACGTACGATGGCTGCTGTGCGGCTGCCTCTGCTGCTGCTGTACTCTGGGCTTCAGCTTGTGGCCGGTTATCTGCCTTAGTAAAAGGGTGAGGAAGATGCCATCCTGTTTCTATGTGGCTCAGAGGAACTGCTGCGTTTACATTCAAGGGACATTAGTCTGGGATAATACCAGCTTATGAAAGAATTTTCTGTTTCCCTCTCAGACAAGAAGATCGATTGAGAAACTTTTAGAGTGGGAAAACAACAGACTTTACCACAAGGTGGGTGAATATACTCACTGATTTTAAATGAACAATATTCAATATGTCTCTAATTGTGTTTTTGCATGTGTCTTTTTGCAGTTGTGTTTACACTGGAAACTTAGCAAAAGGAAGTGTGAAACCAACAACATGATGGAATATGTGAGTATTAGATGTGGGTGTATGTTTGTGCTCAAGCTCTGCTTAGAGATATAAACACTGGCCACGTTTAACAGCAGTTGGAGGGACATTAAATGTTTATTTGACCCTGAGAAAAGGAAATAGTTAAGGGGAATACACAGAATACGCAGTCATTTTCTCTTCTATTGTATTGAAATAGCTTGTTTTGAATATTTCCAGTTAAGCTTTCAATTAGGACTGAAACAACCGGACTAATCTTGATTAATGGATTATTGAATCAATCGTCTCTCCGGGAGGAGCTCAGAGTAGAGTCGTTGCTCCTCCACGTCGAAAGGAGCCAGCTGAGGAGGTTCGGGCATCTGTTCCGGATGCCTTCTTGTTGCCTCCTCGGGGAGGTGTTCAGGCATGTCCCATTGGGAGGAGGCCGTGGAAGGACTATGTCTCTGAGCTGGCCTGGTGTTGCCTCAGGAAGCCTGGGCATCTCTGCTTAAACTGCTGCCTCCGTTACCCGGCCCGGGATAAAGCGGAAGAAAATGGATGGATTCATCGTTAAACAGAGTATAGAGAGTCTAAAACATGCCTTTAGCTGACAGAGCACTCCACTTAGGGAA
>NW_015150881.1:213166-229927 GCF_000732505.1 Cyprinodon variegatus
ATATATATATATATATATATATATATATATATATATATATATATATATATATATATATAAGCAATCTACATTCCCGGACATTTCCTATTTTTCGTACCCAAAAAAACGTCCGGCGGGGGGATTTCAAAATCGTCTGGGATTTTGGTCGACTACAGTGCAGCAGAACCGAGCCGTCTGCACCGCGGTCAAGTTGGTTCAAAGTTGGATATTGGATATTCAAGCTCTGTGGAGTCAGCGGGATCTAGCAAACGACTGATCCGACTGAGGGACTCCGATGTCGGCCAGTTTCTCTCAGCTGCTCCCTCACCCAGCACGCGTGGTGCATTTAGGGACCGTAAACAAATCTTTCAACCAAGCACTTTTGAGAAACAAATATAAATTAATTCCTTATCTTATGACCTGCTAAGACGAATATAAAATCATGCCATTAGATATCATATGTGAGGCACAGTTGCTTTTATGCAATTTCAAGCTATTTTCAATTTTTAATAATAATATTATAATAATATGATATTTTATATTTCTTCAATAGCTTCCAGGTCATGTGACCCACTGACTCCAAATCTATGTCAAATGGTTCTATTACTTAGCCAGATGGGGGCACACTCATTTTTATTCCCTTTCAAGCCATTGTATTTGCCTGCCCCAGTAGGTGGGAACCACAGTAAGGCAGGCGGGGGGAAGCATACGGTCACCGGATCGTGTTCGGACGCTTCTTCCCCGGCTGGCTCTGGACCGGGACCACGCTCGGTTCAAATGCCCGGTCCGGTCCAGTCATCAGGCCAGCAATCTCCCCAATCCCCCCCACCCCAAACCAAAAAAAAAAGTGTCCTCCTTTTCAGAAACCAGAAATCTGGTCACCCTAGTTTTAGTTTTCCGTTGTTTAAGTTCTGTAAAAATCTTATTTAAGGAAATTTTGCTATCCATTTACTAATCGAAAAAATAATTGGCAGATTAATTGATTAGCAAAACGATTGTTAGTTGTAGCCCCAATTTAAGCATTTTTCAAAGTGTTTGTTTTGTGCCTAGATGCCGCTGATAGATATTTCTCGGAAGAAAAAAAAAAAAGAACCTGATCCGGAGCACTGTTAGCTTCTCGCTCAATTAATTGGCAAATAATCAGTTTTCTAGCCCATGATTCAAATCATCTACTGACTAGTGTCTCAATTACATCCTCAACTCAGGAAAAGATGTACTCATTTGGAAAAAAAGGACTTATTTAAATTTACATTTTTTTGTAATTTAGGTTTAAAAGTGTGTATTTTATACCTTTTAAGTGTCGTTAGCGTAATATCATAGACTGTGATTTCATATTCATATTAATAAATGACCTGGATCAGTATCAGGGCTCTAATCATGACCATCTTGAGAGAAGTTTTTGTAAAATGAAGAAATTAAAGTCTTAGAAATGTTGCGATTGTTATCTCCAATTAGAAATCTTAGATATAATGTTCCACTGCTATATGATGGGGTCAACAACATAACTCCATAACTATTTCTTGTTCATTTTTGTCAAAATGTATAACTTGTTTGTTTCCTGGACTCTTTAGGTAATCTTGATAGAGTTCCTTCCTAAAATCCCCATCTTCAAACCGGATTAAGGAGAGAACAGAAAGGCCAAACCCTTCAGCGCAGTCCAGCTCTGTCCAGAGGCTCCAATGGCTGTGAAACCCCTTCCTCTCAAATACTTCACTTGTGTTTACACCGGTCGCCCCTCTTTTCTCAAATGTACCTGTTCTACATCTTTGTTTACAAATCAGCCGGTTCACTGCTTTTTTTTTTATGTTGCCATTAAAGTTTGGCCTTCTGGTCAGGCTGATGCTCTGTTGACCAGCATCAACCTGCAGGGTGTAAGTGGACAAGCAGCCATGGGTGGGGATGTGGATTTTGGACCTAAACAGAAGACTTGACCCTCAAATGGAGTTCTGTGAGGACAGAAATACTGGACATTTGTGACTCTTATCCCTAAATTAAGCACATGGCACAGTCAGACTAATACTAACCTTTTACTGTGTCACACCATTACTCTTTCTTTTTGGTTGTTGTTGGCTTGGTGCCCTGGATCTGCACCAGAGGCTGTGGAGACGAGATGGGACAGAACATCAGAGTTCATCCAAATAAACGTTTAGGTTCACTCATCAACCTCTGGATGTCTTTTTGCCCTGTGCACAACCAGTGACAATCACAAACTCTTTCTGCTCTCTTTAGAGCATAAATGGCTCTTTGTGCTACACAGTTTATCCAAAGCAGTTAGGTTTCAATGTTGTTAGTGTCCACGTGATGGACTGGTCGCCTAGCAACTGGGCAAAGAAAAAAACATACTTCCTTTTACGATGTTCCTTTCATTAATGGATCTGGTTTTGTTTACATTTTTGCTAATAGAAACAGTCGATTCTTGCAAAGTGTGTGGGTGGGTCAGACTGAAAAACAAGCAAAATTGAAATGTAGGAAAAACCTGCCAACAAAAGGTTTATTTCCCCCTTTTTTTTCTCTTTTTTTAGCCAATATTATGTTTTTTATTGTTTTGTGTACCCGCAGTGTTGTTAAAATTTTATTTTTTTGGCTATTGTTAAATCTATGGCAAAGTGTGGGCAGTGAAGCACTGTCAGCTGAGGACTTTTCATGACCTGTCACCTTACTGCAAAGCTTGACTTGTTCCTGGCTGTTTGAGTCCAAAACAAAGATGAGAGCTCTGCTGTATTTCAAACTTTCTTTCCAACATGTTTAAGGTTTAACAAACCAGGAGCAAGAATTAAGAGCTGCAGCAATGAGTTTTTTTTTTTTTACTAGCATGACTTCTAAGGTGAAAACCCCACAGATGTCACCCCTCATAGCTTCAATGTGCTTTGTTTACCGTTGGATCCAATTCTTTTTGTGGTGTGAATTTAAGCCATTTTAAGGTGTCACTCCTGTTTTTCTCATTTGAATACACCATCACCACAGATTCCCTGTATCCACAAAAGGATTTAAAACCATGTCTGCTATGAAGTTGCTTTTATTGAAAAACCACCGCTTAAATAACATTGGATTATACAGTTGACAGTCATTTTTGAATACATTACCCTGTAGTGTGCAGAATATTATAACCTGCTGCAGCATGATGAGATGACAGTTGCTTAATTAGTTGGGCTGTCTGCTGAATTAGCCATTTAGGTGGTTCCTGAAAAGAAAAGAAAAAAAGAATTTTGCATTTTTCCCTCCTTTTTTTTGTTTAACAGGAAAAATGTGTTTTGGCCTTTTTCAGGTAGCTCACCAGCAGTGTGCAGCAAACAGTGGAAAAAGAGGCACTGACTCCTTTCTCCATCTGATCAGACTGAGGCTAAATTCTAGCAACATTTTACCTGTAAATTGTAGCGGTAAAAAAAAAAATAAAAAGTTGGTATATGTTTATAGAGAAAGCAGACCTTATGTTACCCACTGTAGAGACTAACAGGCACATTCATGGCACCTTAACTTATTTTTCCCCCCATTAATTTCCAGACAACTCTAAGCACTGTTTAGTTTGACATATTTCCAACTTTTGCTAAAGAAACAAGTTTGGATCAACAAAGACTGGTTGTAAGAGCCCTCTATGTTTAGGTTTCTCCACGCGTGTCTGTAAAACGGTGTCTAAACATCAACACACATTGACTGAGAAACACATTTCTGTGGAATCTAAACAAAGCCACCGTTATAGCTGTGGTGACTCTATGGGTGGCACTCAGGGGACATAGATAACATAATGTAGCATTAGAAATATTCCTGTTGTCATTTATTTTCCACAGCCTCGACAGGGTGTCATGTACTGTATCGTAGTACAAAGACCACACATTACTTGAATAACTGTACAAATTATGCATTTGGAGTAAAAAAAAAAAGAAGTCAATATTGAGTTCCTGATGTCTTTGGTCTTTTCAGTTTGAACATGCTTCACCCACCTACACAGAATAAAAGTACTACTTTATCTTATAAAGAAAAACGATTTCCTGCTAATCGTTACTGATTGGTGTTTTGGTTCTTCTCTCACTTTTCTACTTTTTCTATTGTCCTCTGCTTTTCAAAATTAAAGGCATCAGGTGTTTCTTTTCGTTTTGGTATGTGCACAGTGTACGCCAGATGCATTCTGGTTTAGCTGATTGTGTGGTTGAGTTTTACACAGAAATGCATAAATTTTGTATGAGTGTAATCTGTGAATATTTGAGTGAGAAAAAGCTATATCCACATGTAGATATATGTACAGATGTAAAACTACCAATAAAAAGACCATGGAAATCTTTCTTCCTCCTCCTGTTTGATACATAACATTTTTTCCTACCAGGTTTGTGAAGATTGCCGCAAGGGGAATATGTTTTTTCCTCATTTTCCGTTTCTGGCCATAATGAAAGTTTATATTTTATACACCATACTTACTCATCATGCTCTAACAAGTTTGGCGTGTCGCTGTCAGAAAACAGAAAATTGAATTAATCATTTTAGAGCACTTAAAAGCCAGGAGAATTTATTTAGCTTGAATGAAAATGAGAAATTTATTTAATTTGGATTATAATTCACTTTATTTGTATACCAGCATCATGTAACAGTGAAGCTATTTTTATCAGACTAAAAGTTAAAGAGGACTCCTGCTGCACATTGTCCAACTTGAAAGAGAAGATATTTATTTGCAATGTTTCAGACCATTTGCTTTTTTCTCTTGCAAGTTGGACGGTGCAGAATTCCTCTTTAAATCCTGAGCAATTTTTCTCTTATGCAGCTGTTACCTTATAGATGTGCGAAGTGCTTTATTATATCAGACCAAAAGGAATTATTTTTAAGTCAAACCGACTCATGCTGTAGTGCATCATTTCAATAAATGTTACGCTTTGGCATGCTGAGAGAAATGTAAAACTAGAACAGGCTTCCTACCCATCGGGTCTGGTCTGCAGCTTTTAGGCCCCATTAACACTGCAGGCAAAAATGGCCAACATCTGATTTTTAAATGAACAGGTCAGGCTGCTTATGCCAAGTTCATGCAGTATGTGATCCCTAAACTTACTCTTATCTAATTCTTTTTTTTTTTTTTGGAATGTAACTCCAGTGTTAACAACCAAAAGGGCGTTTGATGTCACTTTACATCAAATTTTTCACAATTTTCTGCTGCCCTGCAGAAAACAGTAGCAGTTAGCAAAACAAACTGAAGCTGTGGTTTTTAATACAGAAAAACAACTGATAAAAATAAAATAATCCTGAAAATGTGTATTTCTCCCTAAGTTAAGCAGGTAGACAATGCAATAAGTATTTTGCCCCTTAAGTAAGATGGTTTGATGTTATGCTATTGAAATAAGAAAGCGATGTTTTTCTTACTATTTCAAGTGTAAATCATCTTATTCCATTGGCAAATTTTCTTCCATTTCTGCTGAAATCAAGTAAAAATACGATTTCATGAAACATCTTACTAATGTTTCTTTTTTTATGATGCACATTGGAGAGGCTTTTAGACCATAGAGCTTATTAAAAAAGTTTAAACTTGAGTTAGACGTGACAGAAAAAAGCCCTCCAGAATTGTGCTTCAACATTTATTCAATAAATCTATTCATCGTGCTGCTTCATTGTAGTACAGATGTAATATTTAGTTTATGTTATATTTTTAAACGTGGCTCTTAAGAAATAAATATCTCCCACCACTGCTTTATTGTCACAGATGGTAAAAAGTTCATGGACAATCTAACAAAGAATTTTCTAGAAGATGATGAATCTAATTATATGTGGCGAATATTTAAGTTTAATATGATTCTTGAAATATTGTCACTAGAAAGTTGATGAGGCTTTACGTATGCATTTCTCAGACCATAAAGACTTTGATGCTGTTGCTTTAACCCTTTATAGGGCAAGATACAGTTTTTGATCACTTGCATACCCCTTACAAATGGAGTCCCCCCCATCCCTCAGTGAGGTCTAGAAGCACAAGATCTATATCCAGCCATTCAGCAAAGATACAGCTACATGGCTGTACATCTTATCTTGGCATTTTACCAAATAAATGAGCCCTTGAATGATATATTACCTACTGTAAATTAAGTTGAACAAAGAAAGTTAACAAGTCAAGATAAAAAAAGGTAAAAAGCTAAATGAAAAGTTAAAAAGTAAAGTTAATAAGTCTAGGTAACATTTTAGATTTATAAACTAAAGAATGTAAGTGCCATTATCAGCATTAATGACTCTAAGGTTATGTTGTACCAAAAAAATGTGTTTCTTTTTCATGAATTTCTTATAGAAGCACTTTTGTTATTTTTCTTAATATATTTGGGCCAGTTTTGATTTTTTGAAATTTTGATATCACCAAGTGCCCTATAAAGGGTAAATATCATCTCCTGCAAGAGGGAAGCTGACAGCTAAATTTTGTAAAAAAAAAAAATACACGAAAGGTAGTTCTGAAATTCTGGCTGCAAACATCAACATCACAGGTAAAATCACACCACCTACCAGTAAAGTGTATCAAGAGTTCAGCACAGCATCGACTGATGGAGACAAACTTTGATCGACTGACACATCAATGTAGTTTCTATGTTGTAAATTGGTTTATTACAGATGGGGTCCCAGAACAGCTGGTTCACTAACAGCTTCTGGGGCAGCTGGTGGAACAGGATTTACAACAACATAAAAAAATAAACTCTCTCAACATTGATCTACTTTAAGATTTTTTTTCCCCCCTTAGGACTCCTGTAATAAAAAAAAAAAATCAGTACACAGGTCAAATCTTTTCCTTTCTGGATCATTAAGCCCAATTTAAGAGTTCATAGTTAATATATGCAAAGGTTGTGATAATGTATTTGAAACTATATCATGAACATTTTGAAAAAATCGTTTTAAAAACTCAATAAAATGTGATTTAATACCAACAATGATTTATCTATGATTTTTTTTGTAATAGAATATATAATAAAAGTAAAATAATGAAGTTAACAGGTTGCTGTGCTAATATTCCTGTGTGTACATCTTTGTTAAAGGGGTCATAGAATGCAAAACAGAGTTTCCATTGACATAGATGATGAACGATGTTTCAGAGGGTGAAATGGACGTACAGAGAAGTTCAAACCCCATCTCCTTTCTCAGAAAATCTCACAATTCTAAACTTCCACCATAAAACGGGCGAATCCTAACAAAGCCCAGAGTTGACGTCAATTCTTGGACGTTGCCTTATTTGGTTCTGGCCTGTACTTTTTAATACAACCCAACAGTTGGGTTTACTTCTACAAGAATTACAAAGCAGGCAGATTCTCTATTGAACCACAGGCGTAAATGCAGCGTTCCCGGCTGCACAGAGGAAACGGGACATTTTTCACAGTCTTCCCAAGGATCCGAAGATGGACAGGCACGGATTATTTTTGTCTATCAGAAGATCTCTGCAAAGTTTGATGCTCAGCTGTTCATTTGCTCTAAGCATTTTACCAAAGACAGCTTTCAAAACTTTGGACAGTTCAAAGCAGGATTTGCTAAACCTCTTTTACTGAAACGAGGGGCTGTTCCAACCGTAACGCCTTAAGCTGTTGGTAGCAATGCTAGCATATCTATGGTGACCAGATTTGATTTTCTAAAAAGGACGACACTTGTTTTGGGGAGGGGGGGCCACTGGCTGAACCGGACCTCACCAGAGAGCCATGAGCCGCCGGTCCTCAGCCGGAGGAGGGGGGCTGGGAGCCGGTAAGGCAGGCGGGGGGAAGCACGGGGCCGCCGGTGACCAGGCTACCATCACCGGGTCAGGTTCGGTCACTCCGTCCCCCTCTGGCTCCCTGCCCCCGTCCCCGGAGCTGATGGCTCTGTTCGAGGGCCCGGTGTGTTTCGACTACGTGCTGCACCGTAGTTGACCAAAATCCCAGACGATTTTGAAATTCGCCCCCGGACATTTTTTTAGCTATGAAAAGTAGGACATGTCCGGGAAAAAGAGGACGTCTGGTCACCCTACCATATCAACATTTTGATGTTTCAGTGAGTGAGTGCTTGTTGCGATGATGCGTCTTTGCTTAGCAGCTTCACTCGTTGTAAACCAACCAATCAGCGCACAGCTTATCTAAATATTCATGAGCATACCATAAAGGAAGAAAACCTGTAGTTACATTCTAGGGCTTTTAACCAGGCTGCATTAAGGCTCATAGAACAGCAAATATGTCATTTTCAGCCCAACCAATGTTACACACCCTATTCAGAGACCTTAGGGACCAAATACCCTATAGAATCATTCTATGACCCCATTAAGCATTTTTTAGAACATTACTGAATACTACATCCTTTTACACTCGTCCACATACCTTTAGCTGTTTCAAAAATGTTAAACGCCATTAAAATAGCCCAGGTGTATCCGTCTATGATTTGTCGAAATTCTATGGCATTCATGCCTGGAGTTGCAATCATAAGTCGTGCTGCCTCTTCTTCCATGACTTGTTGGGCTTTACCAAACATCTTATTGGTGAAGTATTTTCCTCCATTCCTTTGAACCATCTTGTTGATCTTCTCCAGCAGCTCTGTGACCTGAGATGAATCATTGTTTCTATTATTAAAGACATGATATCCTCCACCACACTGACTGATAAAAGCACGGAGAGAGGGATTTCGATCTATAAAATTTTCTGCTGAAGTTCCATCAGCTTCCAGATCATCTCCATGAGTGAACAACACCATGGTGTAACATGCTGCTTGTTCTCCAAATATCTTCTTGATGATCTGCAGTGTTCTTTGTTCTTCAGGTGTGAATCTGTTCAGCGCCATGACCACCAAGAACACATGAGGACCCGGTGCAGACAGCCAGATGCATCTCTGGATCTCTCTCTCCGTTTCATCTTCAGATTTAGCAGCATTGAACAGACCTGGAGTATCAATAAATTCAAGTTGCTGACCCTTAAACATCCCGGTTTTTCTCTGACACGTTAATGTTATTGTAGATGGAGACATGTAGGATTCAAAGGCTTTCATTCCTAAAATAGTATTTCCTGCTGCACTCTTCCCACTTCCAGTTTTCCCAACAGAGACAATCCTGAGGGTGGACTCATCCGGCGCTGTTTGAAAATAAACAAACACATTTATTTAATGCCACCATTCTTTAAGATTTTCTATAAAAACATATGGTGACGTTCACTGGTGGCAGGTACAGAAAAGGGGACAGGATGAAGTGAGGCTGTATAAAAATGTACTTGGTTATTCTCAATGGGGGACCAAGACACTCTAAAGGGTTCATTTTATCCAACTCATTGATGGAAATTAGAATATGAGATCATAATTCTTATATAGATTCTTTGTTGGTTTCCTTCTACATACTCAATAGCTTCTGAAATTCATAATTTTACAAATAAAACAAGGGAATATCAGACTCCATTGTTTGTTAGAGACTTCTCTGTTCAATATGCTAAAAGTATCCTGGGATATAGGATGGTATACTGCAGGTCCTTTCCGTTTCAGGCATCTTTTGATATTGTTCAGTCCCTGTCAGTTCGGTTGAGGTTCATGTTTAATGGAGATAAATTAAAGTCTATGCTTTTATCTAATGGCAAACAGCCTCCTTCTCAACTCCACAGTGTATGATAAATTTAAACAGTAAAATATTAACTTCTTGCAGTTTTAATTTACAAGATGTGTTTTAAATTTCACATTCATAAATAAATTTCAAATTTTCAACTTAAAGTGGGTTTCTTTCTTTTTTCTTAGAAATAAATAATTTGTTTTTCTTTGCCAGTTAGAAAACATTTGATCACCTCTATTTTTCCCCTTTTTGGACTATAGAGACCTGCTTTTCGGACATGCTCCACCTCTTTCAAGGAAATTAGAAACTGTTTGTTACTGTGAATTGTACCATTTGTACCAGTGTATCATTGTTCCTTATATGCGGTTGCACATCTCAATTACTGTATGTAGGTTCTCCCACTGTATGACTTTTAGCTGCAAAACCGGTCTTAGACTTCTAACTACATAATAATGTTCACTCTTGTGAGGAAACTTTAACCAATAGTCTTTGTTCTCAGGTCATCTTACTGATGCAGGTCCCACAAAAAGCTTTTTAAATTCTCCGCCCCCTCCACCTATATATACTGTTGCACCATAGAAATTGCAATTAAAAACAATTTTATCTCTGAAGGAATTCAAATATTCTATAAATTTGACAATACAAAGCGTCACTGGATGTGGGATCTATACTTTGTAAACTGTTAATATTGTCTGTGATTTATGCGTCTATTTTTACTTGCATTAACAGCATTGCCTGCGTTTCAGTGACGGCAAACAGGGTTTCTCAAAAATTTCAACCTTTAAATACAAATTCCAGAGAACTTGCTAGGAAGCATTCCTCATTAACAACTGGCCAAATGATGCAGAGCGATGACTCACTGACTAATGTGATGTGACTTTGATGCTCTAATATTCTAACAATGACTTATGAGCCTGGAACTCTCAGCTTACAGTCAGAACTAACCAGTTTGTTTTGAATTAAGAGAAAATTCTTCAAGAACCAGAGAAGTCCAACTAACTTTATTTTATTTTGTTTTATTTTATTTAGGACTTGCATAAACATAAACTGTCAAGGTTGGGGTGGAGGTTGGTTGAGGACCAAAATGCAGAGATGAGTTTAACTGATTCAATAAAAAAAAGCATAACAGAAACAAAACCCAAGAACAAAATACAGGAAACCAAAAAACCATGAGACGTCAGGGGAAAACAAACACCTGAGGAGCCAAGTAACAACAAGAAACCGGCAATGAGGAACTTCACAGGAGGTGTATATATATGGGGGAACAGAACAAAGACTTGGCTAATCAGTTGATTGGGAGCAGGCATGGATAGAAGGAACTAGAAGGGAGCTAGAGGAAAGGAGACCGGCCCCATGGGGCAACAGAGAGTAGCTAAAAAAATGCAACACAGCTTAAATATAAAACAAAATGTCAAAAGAAACCAATGACCAACAAAACAGAATTACATAAATAACTGAAAACCTGAACAGAAACTCAAAAAGAAGTCAATAAAGGGAGAACCATAACATAAACTCAAAGTGACCAACAACATGTGAGTTAAAGCATAACTTATTTTACCTATTTCTGAGATGTTAGAATAGGTTTATGATAAAATATTCTTTTTAATAAGCATTTTTGACTTTCAGTTAATTCATACCTATTTTGTCTAACTTAGTGCAAGTTTTGAACACAGTTTAGTTGCAATTTATTTAGCCTAAACAATGTATATGCATCAACAAAATTACTCCAGCCTGATTACTTCCAGGCATGATAGGTTGTTAATTGTAGCCTGATAACGTGCTTGATATATACTGCCTTCCTAGAAACAATACCAATTATTTGGGGTATATTTCCTGAATCTACTCCAAATAATAGAATATATTTAGATCAACAAGCATTTAATAAGCTTTCCAAAATATACTCATGTTTATAAATGCAATTCACTCGCATAAAAGTTAAACAGACCTACTTTGCCATAATTTACATGTGGTTTTCAGTTTAAAGATCATTACTTAAGTATTCAGATCAGTTTAATGATCCTTTGAATGTATATTAAATGGTACAGTATGAAATATATATTTACTTTTATTTAACTAATACAGGGAAATATACTAGTCTGCAGAAATTTAAGTTTTATCATTAGAGGGCCTACCTGTTGTTGAGAAACTGGCAGACATTGTATAATTTTTCAAATAAATCCAACATCAGTTACAAAGTAAGTTACCTAATGAATAAGATGTGTTGGCTGTTCCATCTTAGCTTTTGGAAAGCCTTTCTGTTTCTGAAGAATTATATAAAGTTATTAAAAATGAACTAATGTTTTTTTCTTTGAGTGTTGAGGGAAAACTTTTGAAGATATTATCATTTTAAATAAGTGTGAAGTCGTCGATATACTCACGAGGCAGAGCAAGTAAGTGGGCCATGTTTGAGGAGTTGATCTGTGAATGTCGAGTTGCTGCTGATGTCTTTTGAACAACAGCTTTGCTATCTATAGAAATGCAATTATTCAGCCGTTGGCCACTCCCTGAGAAAACACCTGAGGGGTTTTTGCACAAACCTCAGAAAAACAAATTATACGCCCTATTCTGACTGACTTTTTGCACAACATGTTAAGCCACAAGTACTTGGCTTCATAAGAATAATGTGTCACCTGCTTAATGCCATTATAATCAGAGACAGGTTCCACCAGAGTGATAAATACTTGATGAATGAATAGGCAGAAAAATAACATGAGTCAACAGGACTGCATAAAAGGGGAAAACATTATTTTATGAAGAAACAATTATAGAAAAACATAAATTAGATAGGAAATAAGGCTAGCTTTTTTTTCAGATTAAGTAGCTTTTCTTGCAACATGCAAAATCAATCTGCTATTCAGATTTAAGAAATTTACCCAGATGAAAAAGGTATATGTTAATTCTATAGTTTTTATTTATTTTGGTTGAACTTTATATGTAATGCATCAGACACTAAAATCCAGGCCCCCCACCCCTCTTTTATAAGATGCTATTTAAAAAAAAAAAATAGGTACATAAAACATAAAGACATCATATATTGTCATATGTTTACTTTACAATAAGATAATTTATGAATGTTGGTATTTGTTCATATAGATAAACCATTAATAGTATTATAAAGGTTGCACATAGTAAATAAAATAAAAAAGATATGAAAAACATGTATAGAAAACATAGGTTGACATATAATTTACTTTTTTTTGCTACATATATAGTTCATATATGTTTGTTGTGAAAGTCATTATCCCTTATTGTATGAAATGAATGTGAGCACTATGAAGAATAACTTCCATACACCTTATATTATGTACAATATATGAAATTTAAACTGGAGATGATTGAATGCTTAACTGCTGTTTAAGCAGTTTTTTTGGGGGGAGTTTTTTCATGGTTTTCGCCTGTCGTATAAACTTTTTTGGAACTGCTGCCTCTTTCACCTTTGCCTTGCATCAACTGATTGCAACCAGATACTTCTCAGCTTTTTGCTAGATCTTCAATTTGCTTTACTATTCTACCTCCTTCACACACAATTGTTAATTCCTGCACCACCAGCAGATTCCTACCTGCTGGTTGACTATCACTAAAGAAACAGTACAGTAAAGTGCATCTACTAATAGTTAATTTGACTAATTTCTCCCCAATTTTGTGAAGTTGTTTAGCGGACTTTGGTCACTGAGTCAGAGTTCTCCACTGAACAAATCAACAAACATATCAGCTTTGGATTTGGTTATGGTTTGTTGACCCGAAATCAGAGGCAGGAAGGAAGAGTTGAGATTTCTTGGTGATTTAATGAAAGTAAACTGAAAACTGAGGCAGGTTATCGAAAAATCCAAAATGAAAACAAAGTCCAAAAAAACATGAAACCAGGAGTCCAAAAATCCAAAGATCAAAAACATGAAAACACAAGTCAGAACGTACCAAAAACCATTGAGACATCAGGGGAATCACTGTAACAAGGATAAGGCTCAGAGAGACGAGTTGGAGGAAGTTAGACGAGGACCCAGCAGAGAGGAACTGAAGAGAGAGCATTTATAGAAGACAGAAACAAAGAGAGGGCTAATGAGCAGATTGGGAACAGGTGAGCAGAGAGCAGATCAGAAGAGGAGCTAGGGAAAAAGGAGAACACAAAAGGGCAGCAAAAAAACAAAACCTGGAAGACTGAAAATAGCTAGAAAACACAACAAAATAAGAATTAAACAACTAAAACTATAAAAACATGGAGCAAGGTAAAACTAAACACTCAAAAGAAAACATAACAGAACCAAGACTAAGATAGTAACTAAGAAAAAGAACAAAGAACACAATAAAGTAAGAATTAAACCATAAAAAACTATAAAACAAAGAGCAAAGCAAAATTGAACATCCAAAAGAAAAACATAACAGAAACAGAAACCTAACAGGATTCAAGAGGATTAACGCTGCAAAACATAGATAAACCACGCAAACACCAAGACTTAACAGTGTGAGATGTAACATTGACTTTATTTTGATAATATTCATCCGCATCTACATACCTAACCTAGAAAAACAGGTGATGTTTGTTGATTTACTGTTCAATAAATGAAACACAAGCAAACTGCATTCATTAAACGTATAGTGGAGGATGTTCTTTTTCCGGGTGGATCATCAAAATAAGTGGTCCTCCTAATTGTCAATCATTCTGTTGATATGTTTATGTAGCACCGTTGTACGTGCTCGTCCCCAAACTTTTTCCCTTACTGATGGTGAGTCTGACATAGTGGAAAATTTGAAATCTTCTTTTGGAAGGTAAGCTTGTATGAGCGATGCAAACTGCAACATTTAAAAAGAGCGTGCACGAGGAGAAATGGGCTTGTGCACGCTATCGCACGCGTTTAACAGGCGTTCCCTCTCGGGAGCAGATACAGAGTTGTGCATGTGCATTTTTTTTATTTTATTTTTAAGTGGAAAGGACAGATCTTTTAAAAAAAAATTGTGAAAATCCTCCAGTATACCTTAAAGTACATCATGACATCAAAGCTCCATTTTAATTTCAGTCATAAGTCCATATTAACAAATCTTTAATAAATTAAATATGAATGAAACTAAAAATTATTTCCATACAGATGACCAGCAATTAGCTTTTTGCAAAAACTCTCTCAGTTAACAAACATGTCAAATACAGCATCCAGAAATCTGGCCACCCGTTGTCCCATCTTGGCCTCCAGAACTGCGTTGAGGGCGCTGAGCCCCTCAGTGGGTGTCATGTTCTCGGGGCAGAGTTCTAGTTTCATAAAAAAAAAGTCAGTGATAAACAACCGGCAGTAAACATATGCTAGAAGAAAGTGGCCATATTCTTACCATTTTCTGGGTTTAATATTATAGGTGTCGGCATCTGAAGGCATTCTGCTTGCTTTTTCAACAGTTCCACTGCAGCTGCGGAAACACTCCGGCTCTTACCTACAAATAAAGGAGTTAATTTTTATTCTTATGTTATTATAGACCAAGAAAAGCCTGTGCAAAATGTGTCATTTAAAAAAAATGTTTAGTGCCAAAGCATGGAACAGAAAAGCAGCATTATTAAACCTCTTTTGAAAAACTGTAAAAATCTTCTATAAATTATTATTCTCACTAAACATAAGAAGACTGATGAATTTATCTGTTCCAGCAACGATATCCTCTTTGGCAACCAGACAGTCGGCACATTCTGTTGACAGGTAGACTTCTTTAAGGTAGAAAGGTTGCTCTGTGGACAGCAAACGCAGCATGAAGCAGACAGAGTAGTAAATATGAACCATCTTCCCTCCGTTCCTCCTCTTTACTTACCGATTAACATAGTGCTGTTCTCAAAGATCACATTGTAGGATAAACTAGAACATTGGCCCATTCTGGAGGTAAAGAGCATAAGATCTCATTGTTGATTATCATTTGCATGCATTCAATAATTAACCAAATGAAGCAGTTAACCAAGATGTGCGTTAATCCCTCAGGAAAACTCTGTTTTGTTCCTATCCTGTGTCATTTTACAGCAGCCTGGAACGTAACAGAGACATGTGGACCTGGAAGTTATGTTCATAAATATCTAAATGTTAGTTATTGCCAGATAAGCAGAGGTGAGCGCTATTGAGAGTACATTTAGCCGAGTAGTTTTTCTAAATATGAAACTGTAAGAGTATTTTAAACAGCATCTTACTTTTCTTCTACTTTAATCATATTACTTTGAATGACGGCATGCTGCTCATTTCTGGCTGTTCTATGTCGAACAAACAGGCATCACATTAAAACTCATCTGTTTCCATGTTCTAATATCATTTTCTATGTGGTGTGCGTCCTCCTTTCTTAAAGCAAGTGAATATGTGGTAAATGTTACATTTTGTTAGCAAATGTACCGTAATACAAATTTAATTTCCTTTTAAACACCAGCACTATTTTGTCCAAAGCCGTACATTGATTATTTATTCTCCAGATGCACAGTATTTATGTTGTAAAATCACTGTACAGTACAGTATTTTATTTGTATATTTGCCTAACTCTGTCACTTATTTTGTTATTTTTATACACTTTTTAAGATCCACATGTGTGTGACCACTTTTGCTATAATCTTTGGCAGCTGTAACATTACAATTTCCCCACTGTGGGACAATAAAGGGATTTTCTATTCTAATTTATTTTATTTTTATTTAAGGACTGATTTCATCAGACAAAATCTATCTAATATTTCAAAAATAAATCAGACAATAAGATCAAACAGTTACTGTACTAATTGGTTTTTTTGTGTGTAACTTGAGTAACTTTTTAAGAGCTTCATATCACCTCAACTGACATGTTTATATTTACTATTTGACTGTTATATCACCTTATTTAGTTGTGTACCAACATATTAGATGAATAGCATTTTATTATTCATACTCTTTTGGGCATTGTTGAAAAGTTTTACGTCAGTTTTTAAACTCCGTATTTAAAATGCAGATGCATCACCACTTTGGAATTATTGTATAATGCTGTTTAAATTTATCCGCAATGACCCAGTAAAAATATTAGTGTATCTCAGGCTATGCTATACAGCTAGCCTGGGTGCCATTCCGAACTTAGTCCCGCCCACAAGGTTTGAGGTCGGGAAGTTAGGGTAGGACTACGTCAGGCTACTATACAGCAGCTTTTGTCTTAAGTAATACATTTTAAAGATTTTTTTCACTTTTAACTCATCTGCATTATTGAACAATACTGCAGAGGGCAGCCATTTAATTTAATCCCCTTCACAAATCGATGATTTTTACGTTGGGGTTAATTCTTCTCTGTGCAGTGCTTAAAAAAACAAAAAAAACTAGCCCCTTTAAAAA
>NW_015150881.1:229983-251376 GCF_000732505.1 Cyprinodon variegatus
GAGTCAATGAGTCGATGCAATCAACTGGTTTCCTTAGATAGAAAACTTTGAATCAATTTGACTGTATGATCTGGTTGAACTGTAAAGTGCCTTGAGATGACAGGTGTTGTGAGTTGGTGCTATATAAATAATCTGAATTGAATTGAGATCATATCTCTCCTGTCCTGGCTTCTCTTCACTGGCTTCCTGTTAAATCCAGAATAGAATTATCTTATTTTTCCTTTACAGATATTAAATAACAAAGTCATATCTTATATCCCTAGTAGGGGAGCAATGGCCTAGTGGTTAAAGCAGTGCATTAAAGCAGTGCGCTTCGATCCCTATGTACAGCCTGCACTCTGGGTTTCCTGGGCAACACCCTTAAACCCACACTGCTCCTCAAGTGCCGCACAATGGCAGCCCACTGCTCCCCAAGAGGATGGGTTAAATGCAGAGATAAATTTCTCCAGTGTGAGATCAATAAAGTTATTTTTTTTATTATCGAGATATACTTGTTCTTTATGTTCCTAACAGAGCACTTCACTCTCAATCTGCAGGTTTACTAGTGGTTCCTAGAATATCTAAAAGTAGAATGGGAGGCAGATCTTTTAGTTATCAGGCTTCTCTCCTTTGGAACCAACTACCAGTTTTATTCCACTTAAATCAGACAAAACAGCAATTTAAATTGAATAAATTCATATTTCTCAATCTATGTCCATGTGTGTTGTTTGCATGGTTTGATTGAACTGACTCTGTACAGTGTGTAATGAATTTGCATTAAAGGAATGAACTGAAACTGAGCAGCTTTACATCCTCTGATTCTGGACGAGATTGAGGACGTTGCTCCTGGAGGTGGCGGTCATATCCAGCCAGACGCTGGTCATCAGGTGAGCCAGGGAGCGACTTCCTGGGATGTCAGAGCTCCCTCCAATGTAGTACCACCGACCCAACATCTGCAGCACACAGACATTACAGTGTAGTCTATTTTTGAATATGACAATAGTTTAACAGGGGCTCCTTGTTGGTTTTTGGAGGTATTTTTTGGCACATAGGTAAGAAAAAGATGTATGTATAATCCAAAAACTTTTATTGAGAATTGGAGATTCATTAAGACTTTTGGGGAAGTTGTTAATGAAATAATAAGATATTGTGGAACAAAAATTCTGTTTTCCATGTCTGCTGATCAAGTGTGTTAATTATCCAAAAACTTCCTCACTTTACAGGACGGAGCTTTGATTTGTACAGCAAAGACATTATTGGGAGGGTTAGTAAAATATAAAGATCAGGTACTTAAAAAAATATTACTTTAAGCAACAAATTTCAATTATCAATGATAATTTTGGAGAATAAAAAAAACAACAACAATGCTGAACAAAGTGCTTCTGAAGAGGGTTAAATAAAGGATTAATATAAATTCACCTATTGAACCAGCTTGTAGAATAAAATGAAATAAAAGATAAAATATATGGAAATCTACAACTCTACCAGTCTGGTGTGACTTAAACTGGACTTGAAGGTTTAGTGGAGGATGTTCTTTTTCCGGGGGATCATCAAAATAAGTGGTTCTTCTAATTGTCAGTCATTCTGATGAAATGTTTACATAAGGCCGTCCTACGTGCTCACCCCCATTTTCACTTACTAGTGGTGAGTCTGACATAGTGAAAAAAATTGCTAATCTTCTTTTGGAAAGTAAGCTTGTATTAGCGATGCAAACAGCAACTTTTAAACAGAGCATGCATGAGGTGAAATTATCTTGCATGCTTTTAAAAGGCGTTCCTTCTCGGGAGCAGATACAGGGTTGTGCATTTTATTTTATATTTTTAAGTGGAGAGGGCAGGTGTTTTAAAATAATTTGCAAAAATCCACCATTATACCTCCAAGAAACTATACACGCCCACTTTCAAAGATATAAATGGTTTCTCTCCAATAGATGTAGATTGTATTAAATAAGGGGCATTTATTTGGACAATGTATTAATGTGAATAAGCAGCTGAATAAATGACTGTGGAGGTTAAACTTTGACTCACAGTTTAAGACTATTTCTGCTGATGAGATGAAAAACAAAACACAAGATTAACTCCAACACCTGGAATTTCCAACTACGGTAATAATCATCCTATATAATATTTAACAAATGCCACATTTGAAAAATTTCTAGGTTGTCTTACATTTACTTAAATTCCAAAAACATCAGATGGACAATATATCTGCACATTATGTTTCAATCTAAACATGTTACAGTACTGACAGTATTCATGCAGGGACTTACTTCTTCATTGCTGACAGCTATTGCTTTGAGCAGAGTGTCACAGCTGTTCAGAGGAGCAGAGAATCCCAGCGAGATGAGACTCAGCAGCACAACGGCAGAAAAACACTTCATTATCCTAACGAATCTTTGATTATAGTCCCAGAGCCTCCTCCAAGGGCTGCCTTTAAGGTATCTCCTTTGTTTGTTTGCCCTCCAAATGAACTTTGCCTCCTCACTGTATCGCAAATTTTTATTCCAATAGTGCCCCTACCTAGATGAAACATTTATTCGGGGAGTTTTGAGCTGATGCAACCAAAGTAAACAGTTAAACGAAGGAAGCAGACTTTGGCCTTTTTTCAGGACGAATGATCAGATCACGTGGAAGCTTTACAGAACGTTATGCATAGTTGTACACTACAGTAGAGTAGCACATGTAGTTTTATGAATATGATCCTAATGTGAAAATTTCTCAAGCTTCCTTGTAGATTAAATTATTTTAAGCTTGTTCATTGTTTGCTTTATAATAAGGAAAGCTCAACTTTCCTGCATTAAGTTACATTCTTAGGAGGTGGAAATTAGGTGTTTAAAGTTCTCATAGCTGTTATCTGTAATTTGAGGCAATGAAGTAAAACATTTAAAAGGTTTTATCACATTTATTCCAGAACACCAGTCTCTGCGTAGTTTAGCCAAATAAAAAAACATTTTAAGAATGATGCTCTAATGATGCTCAAGAAGGATTCGGGTTTGATTCCCAGCCCAGGGTCTTTCCGCATGGAGTTTGCATGTTCTTCCTGTGTATGAGTGGGTTCTCTCCTGGTACTCCGGCTTCCTCCCACAGTCCAAAAACATATGTTAGGTTAATTGGCTTCTCTAAATTCTCCTTAGGTATTATGTGTGTGAATGGTTGTTTCTCTGCATTGCCCTGCGATAGACTGGCGACCTGATCAGGGTGTACCCCGCCTCTTGCCCATTGACAGCCGGAGATAGGCACCAGCAACCCTCGCGACCCCAGCAGGGATAAGCGTGTCAGAAAATGGATGGTTAATGTAACATTTGACAAAAATTAGAAACAGCAGTTAGTGATATTCTTGACTTTGCTAAATGCTCCTGCGTTGAGTCCAAAGACCATTCCTTATGAAAAGAAATACAGCAACATGAAGTTCAATTTAAAGTCTGCAACAAATTAATGTGAAGGGACAAATATGTGAATAAAGGATGAGAACAGAATTAAAGTTGCTATTAATGTCTGCAACAGGGTAGAGGAAATCCCATGCAGTGGGACATAGAAGGACACCAACACCAAATGTTTTATAACACCCCTATCATTCCAGTTTTTGATTTAAAATGTGTGGTTTGAAAACAAAGAAATGTGGAAACTGGAGTTTAAAATTAAATCAAAGAATGTTGGGCTATTCAGTTAAATAAGGAGAATGAGAGACAAACTTATCAAAAGTGTTTTTAATCAAACTTAACAGACAGCAAGTTCTTAGATGTCTTAATTTCTTACAAGAACAGAATGATACCAAACCATCAATACAAAAAAAACTTTCATCAGACTAATGGTCCTGAATGAACAATGAAATCTCTGAATGTGAGCTAATTGTTGCAGCTTTGCTCTGAGAGATGGGCTGGGACAGGTGGCTGCAGGACTACTGTGTTTACTGGTGGGAGGATAAGAGGGGTGATCAGCTCTCCCTCAGCTCCTGCTCTCCTCTGAGGTGGTGGTGACGTTAAGGAGGATGCAGGAGAACATGATTCTTTCATTTAATTTCCTTCCTCTCCTGCCTGGGAACAAATCGAAGAGAAACTAAGAGATGGACATTTTTACTCCATAGCCTCCTGGTTCTCCTGATCTGCACCCATATCCTCACTAGCCTCTTTGCCCTCTTTGCTCCTTTTACTCTTCTTGTGTTTGTGCCTCCTGTGGCTGTCGCCCTCTTCGCTGTCGTGTCTCCTCCGGCTGCTGCTACTGTAAAGGAGAAAACAGGAGGAGAGTCAAACAAGGACAGAAGACCGGAGGAGAGGGGATAAGCAGCAGGGCACAGAAATTAGAGATGGACAAAAATAGGGGAAGGATCAATGAGACAGCAGGGACAGAGCAGAGACAAGAGGACAAAGAACGACAGAAAGGACAAAAGGGGGATTTAATGAAAGAGGGAGAAAATGATGGAAGAAGTAAACGTATATTAAAAGTTTCTTTGCTGAGTATTTCAGCTTAGAAATTTTAAAAGGAGCTTCAACTGAGTTAACTTCATGAAGTTTTATGAGAACACTGATTAATAGGCTTCAAACAAGCATTAGATAAACTGATCAGGTTTATCCCTGCCAATATTCATTTTATGCTTTCTCTGAGGGTTATTTTAATCAGTCAGACTTTTTTATAAATTATATATATATAACTATATCGATCAATCCACCGAGATATAAATAGTAAGAGCTACATTTTCTTATAGAAATGGAGAGAAAACCACCAAATACAGAAATAAGCGTATCCTAGTATCTGCTAATAGGTGACGAGTTCTCAGGTTGCATTGATGGATTTGTTCGTTTTTATGAAATTATTTAACAGGAAAATAAAAATCACATTTTCCTGTAATATAGCTGCTGATTCTTATTGGAGTTATCATTAAATAAAAAATATAGAAACTAATTGAGTTGTTTGTTTTCTTAATCAGGCAACTGCATATGATGGGCTCCATTGGTTCAACCAGTTTGTTTTCCAACAACTTTGTTAAAGGACATTAAACAGGAGAACCCATCAATTCACTTCCTGCATAAACATCAGATTAAAAGCAATTTTCATTAGGATTTAGATTAAGGGTGACCTGAGATATCAGTTATAGACGTTTGCTTTGATGTATAGATCAGGAGAATGTACTAATCCCTTTATTTCTTGTAAGATTCAGAACTAAAACTTTCAGGAATTGAAACGTCTTTGGATAATGTGGATTTATTAAATGAAATGAAACAAAGTTTAAACAAACCCAGATGGGTCAGTAACCTTTTGCAGCTGAAAAGTCTGGTCTAAGTATGAAAATGTACTGCTGTGCCTGACAAAGATGAAACGCCTCACTCTGATTACCAATAATGTTTTAGATCTCCTTGCTGTGAAAGAAGTCCAGTAACATCAGGATGACGGAGAATGTCCCAATAACAAGTCAGCGTTCAGTGTACCTGCGGGAGGACTTGTGACGTCCCTCCTCTTTCTCGCGGTGCCGCCTCTCCCTGTGTCTCTCCTCCTTTTCTCGGCTTGCCCGATCTCGATGGCGCTCTGCGTAACCGCGTTCCTGGTACTCGCGGTAGCGATATCGCTCCTCATCACTATGTAAAAACAATCATTTTATTCAGACATCAGGTATACAAGCACAGTGTTTGAGTATGGATTTCAGGCCTCCTGGATTTGCTCCACATTTGCTGTGAAGTGAAAGTTAACAGTGCAGGTTTATTCAATTAGAGGCCTTTTTCTGTCAGACATTTATTTTTCTGAACAGCATCAGCCCTGATCTCCATCCTGAACATCAAACTGTTCAGTGAGCTACAGGAAATACACCGTGTGTGTGTGTGTGTGTGGTGTCCTTCTGACCTGGTGTAGCTCATGGTGGAGGGGCTGTGCTCCCTCTCTCGCTCTCGTTCATGGGTCCTCTCTCTGGGTCTGTCTCGCTCTTTTTCTCTCTTGTCCTCACGGCGGGAATAGTAGTCCCAGGGTTTGCTGTTGTCCACCATGGGGGGCCATGGGGGAGGCACACCTCCTGCTAAAGGTGGTGGGTAAGCACCTGCATAGGGAATAATTAGGAATTCAATTTAAATGTTTGCTGGAAATGAGCCACAGATCAGATGGGTTCCCTCATGTGATTAATTTTCTTTTAGGTTTATAATGTGTAAGAAGGAGACTGATGATGAGATTTCTACCTTGAGGAAACGGGTACGGAGGGACAGAGCGCCCATCGTAGCCTCCTGTGTGGCTGCTATGGAAACAGACAAAAGAAGGTTAGCGTTGCTCAGTGGGTGACTGCAGATGTCCTGTTTCTCTAAACATTTACAGTCCTGTGAAAAATTAGAAAACTTCAATAATTATCCTGGTCTTCACTGAGAGATATTCTGATAGATTAGCAATTTAATATGTTTTATTAAAACACACAAACTGATTCAATTAGACATTAAATACCAAAAAAAAATATTTAAATGTAAATAAATTTATTGCCCCACAATAGGGAAGTTTGTCATCTGCATTTAACCCATCACCTTGGGGAGCAGAGGGGTGCCATTGTGCGGCGCCAATGGAGCAATCAGGGGTTAAGGGTTTTGCTCAGGAACCCAGAGTGGATATTCACAACCTTCTCAGAGCTCAAGCTCACAACTCTATCCCACTAGGCCAACACTCCCCTTACCCTTTTTAATTAAATCCATTAAAAAAAAGAAAAAAACACATTTCACCTCCAAAAGCCTAAAATCTACTGCTTGAAACTAATTATTTACGCTGCACTGTTTTTTATTTTTATTTTTTTGCATAGAGGGTCTGCTCCCTCTGCGGACCACTGGACCGGATGCAAGGTATTCCTGCATAGTATATATATAAGAAATCCCCCCACCATTAACTTGCTGCTCTAACAAGCTGAAAAAAAAACAAAAAACATTTTGGTCACTTTAGGCTCAAGCTTGAACGCAGCCCAAGAGACTCTATTTTTTTTTTTTATTATTCCAGCCCTTTGGGTGGAGGTAAAATATTTAAAAGGGGTTTGGTTCCACAAAGAAAAAACAAAAAACAAAAACCTCCAGTAGGCACTTGTGCTAATAGACATAAGCACTTTTCCAAACAAAGGTAACAGTAAAATTGTGCAAGAATGGATTCTGGATAAGCAGACTTTCACACAAAAAAAATATATATAAAAAAAAAAAAACATAAAAGTGAAACATCTACAAGCTTGTGGTAGGTGCAAAGAAAAATCTAAATAAAATAAAAATTTTGACTTTTGGGAAATTCATTGAGCACCAGTTAACATGTTTCGTGGGAAATATTTTCAAATAGATTCCAGATTCATAGCTTTTAATTTGTTGTTTTTTAATGATCTCATATGCTGCAGCAAAGCATCACCACCCAAGCACATTTCAGGCCTAAAACTCTCCTGAAAAGTTGCATTTATCTTATATCAAATATGTCCTAAATGTTAACTGAACCCCCCAGACAACATTATTTCAGAAGTTGTGATCTCTATCTCACCAACTTCAATTTGGACTTCCTGTTCTTATTAGGTAGCTATAAAATGTCTCAGAGTGTAACTAATGTGTTTTAGGTCAAATCTGCTTATTTTTTCTTTTTTCACCATGTTTTCTTTCAGTTTAGTTTAAACCTTTTTAAACAGCATAACAGACTGGTAGGACCTCAGAGTTTAGTGACTCTAAAAAGGAGCCTGTTTACATAACCTGCAGCAGTAGCATTAGCCCCCTGTAAAAACAACAGAAGGTCACAGAGATGAAAACAGGAGTTTTTTGGCCCTTGACCTCGTGTTTTATCTACAAATATAAAGTTCAGCAAGTGAGTCCAAAGTGTTACCTGTCCATTGTGGGAATTAAAGAAGGTGGAGGGCCGCTTGTTGGAGGGTGAAAACCAGGAGGAGGGACTGTAATGGGCAATCCTGTGAGGTAGAGCAAGATGAAAAACATAAACACTCAAAGCAAACACATTCATTAAAAAACTCAAGTGAGAAAATGAACTGACTGGGTGGAGGTATGAGAGGAGGTGCAGTGCTGACGTTGGGTGGGGGAGGGAGGAAAGGAGGTGGGGGTATGTTTGGAGGAATCGGTCCAGGAGGGAAGAAGGTAGGAATCTTAGCTGCAGACGATTCAGCTTCTGACGTCGAATGCTCCGAGATCACCTACACAAAAACAGACAGCAGAGGGCGCTGTCAGCACCTTCTTCAGGGCTTTGAGGAGAGATGTTTCAGTGGCTTCTGTACCTGGATATTGTTTCCCTCCAAGTTGTGTCTGCGTCGCCCCTCAACCCTGCTGATTGTAGCCAACTGACCACCAATCACATCAATCGTACCACTCGTCTTCCTGCAGAGAAAATATTGAGATAAAAACATAAGAGCCAGAGAAGAACGTGGAGCAACTTCAGACTTACAGGCAAAATAGAAAAAAAAAATCCCTTAAGTTTATGATCAGTCTGTTAGAAATTACAATATGATGCATAACTGAGACGTAGCCTACCAAACATCTGTTTTATCAAATTCATGAATAAACCTATAATTCATTAAACCTGCACTATATCAAAACAATAATAATTAAATCAAGCATTTTTTTTATTTCCTGATAGAAAAGTTAATATAATCTGACAGCAAAATGATTTTCACTAAAGATAATAAATCTAAGGCTACGTTCACACAGCAGGCCTTGATCCTCAATTCCAATTTTTAATGAAATCAGATAGTCGTTCACATTTCCAATTAAATGCGACTTGTAAGTGATCTACTGTGCGAAAAGCATTTATACATCTTAAGTGTCCCACATGCAGAGTACTGAAGCGCATCTAGCGATCTTTCATTTCTTTCCCAACCTCAGCCAGTGCATTAACAACATGATCTTTTCTATGGTTAAAAATAAAGACTGCACTCAGCTTTATCATCCGCCATGTTTGTTTTTCTAACTGTTCTGCTTCTTGCTTTCATTACAAGACAGAATATTGACCTTTTTCGAGTATTAATAGAGTTCAGGTCGGATGAATGCGACCTGGCCGTTCAGACACAGGTCACATTTGAAAAGATCAGATTCAGAACCACCATAGCCAAGTGGCCTGGGTCGCACTCGAAAAAATGGGATCAGTGTTGTTGTTTTTTGCCCATATGCGACCTGTATGTGATCTTTTCATGACAGTCTAAACAAAAAAACAAACAAAAAAAAAAAAACATCAAATTGGGTCACTTCAGGTTGCTGTGTAAACTTGTATGTAAATGTATAGAGAATCAAAATCTACCAAAAATAAACTAAACACAATGTAGAGAAAAGCGAAAAAACTAGAAGATAATTGATAAAAGACAAAGTCCTTTTTCATGGCACTTTCAAATATGGCCTAAAATGAATAAAGAAAAAAAACTAAGGTGTATTAGAAAACTTAGACATTACCCAACAAAAGCAGTTTTGACGGATAAATGTTAGGTTAATGCAGTACTAAGGCCCACACAGTCATAGGAAGAACAGCTGACCGGAAAAGTGCACGTAAAAAGTCAGTTTTTCTCAGAGATCTGTATTACATTTTTAGGTTTTTTTCCAGCATCACTGCGTAATTGACACTCCCTCTCAGTTTTCAGAATTATGCTGTGATTGGGTCACTGTTGGAGCACTTCGGCACCATGTAAATGCGTTATTTCGACCGCTACAGGCATGTGTGATTGTTTAGGTGTCTGTATCTGTTTAATCTATGTCTAGAGCAAAGCCATATTTTGGGCAGCACTCTGGCTGACGACTGATCTCTGCTTCCATGTGATTTTTAGGCTGCATGTACTGAGCGCCTGCTCCCGCTTCTTTTCACCCTTTGATCCTCTGCAACCACCAACTGTGTCAAAGGTAAAGGTTTCTACAAATTGGCAGCCATGGAGTCACAGTGCTGTAAACACAAGCAAGCTGGCCTGACCTAAACAAAAACAGAATCTGGTTCATTGTAAAGGGAAAGATGAGAGACACCAGACCTAACAGAGCAGATCACCTACAGGATGTTTTTAAAGCCAGTTTGGGATTTTAATAGACAAATTTCATGGAAATAAACATGCTTTTCAGAAGATTGACTAGTTAAAGAAAACATAGAGATATATTTTTATCTTATGTAACAATCTAAAACCCAGTTCTGGGTACTTTAAAATGAGAAGAAATAATAAGAAGAAATAAAGAAATCATGTACTGTGCCATTACTCTATGCAATATACAGCCTTTAATTTCTAATATAAATGATTGATCATTTAGCCGTTTTCACAATGCTCCTTTTTTTAAATTCACACTTAAGGCCAATTTATGCTTGTGACACATCGCCTCTGCAACCGTTAAGTCTGCCTCTGTGCGCGACCACGACACCGCGCAGAGGTTCTGCAACCGTCGTTGCTCACCTCAAAAAAATCCTGACTATGCGTCAGACGGTCGCAAACCCGCGCAGACCTCAAGCGAAGTGCGCAGACAAAAACCCGCTGTGATTGGTCCTTGGTATGCCTTTCCGGCTGTCTGCGTGGTCGTCTTTCTCGATTCAGTGCCGGATCGTGCCATTTTTAAAAACCAAGGAACAACTACAACGGACAACTACGACGAAAGGTTAAGTTTGGAAGTACAAACACTTGTACGATGCCTCAGACAAATTATATAAAAATGCCAAGGTCTCTGCCAACTCCTGGAGGGAGATCAGCCAGAACCTTGAGTGTGATCCAAAGGAGTGTTTACAAAGGTGGAAGAGACGGAGAGATAAATAGGTGAAATTCTCGAATTGGCTCCTACTTGCGACTTGGCGGGAAACTGCTGTGCGTCCCTTGAAATTCCAGACCGACAGAGCAAAAACATACCAAGAAAAAAACTGGTTCGCAACCAGCGACATTTGATGTGTGAGCTTGCAGAAGTATAATCTGCCCTTTACAGACTGAATAAATACACTGCGAGTTCAAAAACTTCAGCTGTAAAAAGCAATAGTTGAGATAAAAACAATAGCCTTTTTTTCCCGTTACACATTCAGTAACTGTAAAGATGGTTCTTCTTCCAGTTCCATAAGGTCAAACATTCACAGGAAACAAGAATGAAGTCATTACCTGGTGATCTGACTGGAAACAGACTTGTACAGGCTGACAGGGGATGGGAAGTCTGCTTTAGATGTGTGAACAGCTAAACTGGATACCTCCTTTTCATTTCCTGTTCTGCCCTGCTGAACCTATGGAAATCCCAAAGAAATACATTATCAGAATATTTTACAAGACAAAACAATCGATGTCTGAGATTAGCAGAGAAACATAAGTCCTACAGTGATCTTGCTGGTCCCTGAGCTGCCTGTAGAAACCTCCAGCCCCTTTTGCAGCCTCTTCTGCTTGTCACAATAAGCCTTCCAGGTGTCCTCATTGAAGCCGTAGTTGAAGTAGTCGGACAAATCAGCACCTGCAAACCAATTCAACAAGACGTTCAGTTTATCACGTTGTTGTGTGGCTGCAACAAACAATGGAAAATATTATACACTTGATTGATTTTAGTATTTCCTGGATTTAATGGTTAAAATATTTAAAAGTTCAATGAAAAACTATAAAGTGAGTGTTCTCAGGCTTCATTTAAGTAACACTGCGTAACTTTTGAACCAAGTATCATGTATTATTTAAACTCTTAAACTAAACTGTTTCATTTGGCTTGTTACTACAAGAGGTGCTAAATTTCAGAATTACAGATCTAGAAACATAATGTCAGAAAGTTAAAGTATTGCTTTAAAGTTTAGGTCTACATAATTATTATTCAACTTTATTAATCTCACACTGGAGAAATTCACTCTCTGCATTTACCCATCCCCTTGGGGAGCAGAGGGCTGCCATTGTGTGGCGGCCGGGGAGCAGTGTGGGGTTAAGGGTCTTGCTCAGGGACCCAGAGTGGAGGCTGTGGGGATCGAACCAGGTACTTGCAACCTTCTCAGAGCCCAAGCGTGCTGCTCTAACCACTAGGCCAGCACTCCCCTGACATTGTACTATCACCGTATTGGCCCAAATATAAGACACGGTTTGTTTGTTTTTTTGTTCAAATGATGTGAAAATGTGGGTTCATCTTATAGTCGAGGTCTAACCAATTATACAGAATGATAGTTTTCTGGGGTCGCTACACGAACGCAACAGTAGAGGGCGCCGTTTTTTTTTTGTTTGTTTTTTAAGCCAGTGACCTCACTCTGGCTGGGGTCATCTTTCTATCACAACAGAAGCAGTGACAAGGATGCTACAAACGGAGAGTCGCTGGCAAGAACAGAGTGGATCAAAAGTCAGACAAGTTTGCAGACCTTGAGGTAGAGTTATGACGCCAATTTAAACAAATGGTGGTCAATGCAGCGGAGGCATCAAACGACTCTAAAGCAGCAAATAAATATGGCTTTACAGGGTACAATTTTAGAAGATGGCATGTTTTAAGAGAACAGGAAAAATGCGATCGGCAAAAGCTACAGGGTGGTAGTAGGAGAGACAGCGGGCGCAGCAAGGCAGAGGACATCGGCGAGTAAAAGCCTCATGCAGGTTTTTGAGACGTTCCGTATGTTCAGATTGCATTCGAGTTCAAGTGTTGTGAGATTTCAATTTAGTGTGTCACTGTGTTTTATTTTACTTTTCGTTTTATTGCACAAATCTTTCAGTGCAATAGTATTTCAATTAAATGGTTAGCACTTAGATATAAAATAGGTAATTAAAATAGTCTTTTTTTCTTTTGTTCCTAAAAACTGGTCCTGGAAAGAGGGGGTTGCCTAATAATCAGGATCGTCCTCTATTCAGGTCAGTACGGTACAGATTTCTCTTTTTCCAGCATCAATTTGTCTCTTCAGTCACCAACAACAGCCATTTACTTTAAGGGCAGAGTTTCCCCCCCCCAACCAGCTCAATATAGTAAAAAAATTACACAACTGAATGCATATGACAAAGAAGAAACAGCCTCCCAAGCTCTCTGGATCAGAGATGCTGATGGAAAGGAGATGATCCAGCTATTAAATTGATCTCCACTTTACAACCACCTTTGTAAGCATCTCATCTCTTTTGGTACTTTTTTTCCTTGCTGGATACAAAAATACAAAAGAACCCTGAACAGACCTGGTTTCCTCCAGGGTTTCTCTTCAAAGGACTCCATGTCCACCTCCAGCACAGGGATGCCATTAATGTTTCCAGGTGCATCCAGATCCACGCCCTTAAGTTTTGTGGTCACTAGAAATAAAAACAATATCTTAGAGGCTTTTTATGACGGAGAAAGAACCAAAACTGGGTTAGGTCAAGAGTCAAATGAGCCGGCAGATCAAACTGATGAAGAGCGCACCTTGTCCATACGGTCTTGAGCCTGTTGTCTTTATGTTGAGGTTAACAGGTGGGGCTCCATATGTCCTGGAACGAAAATATATACATTACAAACTTTTATTTTTAATCTGACAGTAGGAAATGAAGCTGCTTCAGCATTTATTATAAA
This sequence comes from Cyprinodon variegatus, assembly GCF_000732505.1. Lineage (NCBI taxonomy): Eukaryota > Metazoa > Chordata > Actinopteri > Cyprinodontiformes > Cyprinodontidae > Cyprinodon > Cyprinodon variegatus. Next base: position 243,362 of record NW_015150881.1, read on the forward strand.
ATAAATTTACAGTATTCAGAATTGTAACATGGGTGAAACTTGTGCCAACTGAATAGAAGAAAAATATATACATATATTGCCTTTAAACTTGAGCATTTTAAAGCTCATTGAGACTAAATGTTTGTGGATCAGCACTACATGATTAAACTGATAGCAGATAATTTCAAAGTGTTAATAAATGTATGTTTTGCATCAAAATGAACAAAAAGACCCATAAAAAAATAATAATAAAATAAAAATAGGCCAAAAAAAAAAAATTTATCTAAATCGAGCTACTGGAAAAAAAAAACTTTTTCGTTTTGGTCAACATTTGGTAAGGAAACAACTTAGTCGTCTTTACCTCCTAAAACTTTTACTGTTTTTAAACAAGCATCAACTGATGCATACGCCATTAGTTAATTAACAACATTTTTTTGTCTCCGGAGTTCAGCGATGCCTCCATTAACATGTTTGTAATGTACATCAGTACACTAGGTGTGGGCATTTATCATGAAAAAATTTCCGGTCATGGTAAGAATTTTGATTTATCGTTTAAACAATAAATTAGAATAAACAATGAATAAAAAGTACAGAAACTGTGTGAACTGTCAGAGTTTCTATGTTTTTTGTTCTTTTTTTGTCTCATTATTTTCCATCGGTGCATTGAATAATTTTAAAATGATTAAATGTGGTTATTATCAGATGATTTGTCAATTAAATCATACTTCTTTATGAAACTGGCTTCCTAAAGAAACCACATTTGAAAGGGTATATTCTTCAAGAGTTTTCTTTGTGATTGTGGGGCTATGATGGCTGTGGTAAGAAGGCACAGCCAAACCTGAGAAAGACTAAAGAACAATTTTTATTTTATTGTTTTCAGGATAACATCACCCAATATTGGAATAAGATTTTGAGTGCACATCACTCAACCCTAGAAACAACCTTATCATAAAATGAGTTAAATTATACTTAAGACAACTCCCTATGACAGAAAACATGTTTTCTTAATTTTTTTCAAGTTTAATTTGGTTGTCTGTTTTCTTTTTGCTGCTATAGTATCTGTTTTCTGTACCTCTCATTTCATACAGGTATGGAAGCAGACTTCTAGGATTTACTGTATACCTTCTGTGTTGTCTATTTCAGCTGGTTTGATTTATTTTCTCTCTTCTCATGCACACTTTCCTGTTTCTATTTCTCTCCCCTTAGTTCTTATCCCGCCATTCTTTCTCACCTCCCTTTCCGGGTCTGTTGTATATGATTTGTCTCCCCACATAATGTACTATGAAGTTTAATATAAAAATACCAAGCAGAACCTAAAGGCAACAGTTCTACTGGTCTGCTTGTGAGAGCAAAGCTGTTGATTTATCAGCTGGGACATCAATTCCCAGAGCTATATTAGCTAAACAGGACACAAAAAAGAAGAGAGACTTACGTATACTGTGGTGCTCCAGTTTTAATGTCGCCAATGGTAACTCGGACATCATCATCGTCGTCATCACTGTCGCTGTCACTCTCCACGTCCTCACCCGTAGCTTCACCTGGGGCCTAAATAAGAAAAAGTGAAACATGAAATAAAGTATGGAAAGGGAAAAAAAACATAACAGAAATATAAAAAAATAAAAATAAAAAAAAAAGACAAAGAGGAACTATGTCCCAAGGCCATACCTCAGAGGCAACTCCATTTCCAGTGGCGTGTACATCAACAATGGCAGCATCATCTGTTGAAGTCTCAGCAGGTGCACTGGAGATTTAATATACAATCAGACACTTTGTATTTTTAATTAAATAAGCAAGAGATGGATCGACAGAGCTTTAGGAAGATTCAATAAAATTCACTATTTCCTTCCAAAATCCACAATATTTCCAAGAAATCTGGGCTTGAATACATAATACATGTAGATGACAAAATATGGCTCATCCTTGCCAAAGCAGGCTGATAATACTCAAGCCCTCGGTTATGTTCATGTTGAATAGAAAGGATGTTTATCTGTATACCACAACTCAGGACAAGACAATTCAAAAGACTTTCCATGAATTAGAGCCGATCCTCTAGAGTTAGTGTTACCTGACACTAGCACTCAGTTTGGTTTCTTCATCCTCTTCCTTGCTTTCTGATTCATCTGGAATACAGACAAAACATTAGTTTAGCTAAAAGCAAACTTAAGCCAATGTTTAAAACCACTTATAATAACCAAATGATTTAGAAAAGTATTCCACGCTAAATATGGAAAAATTAAAGTTCACACGTTTATTTGTAATTAATGCTTATGCTGTTAACGCTAAAGGCCTATGAACCAAATAAACAAGCGATGCTAGTTAGCATCCAGGCTAATGTTCATTATTTTTTTTCCCTCAGAGCCCAGAAAGGTTCGTTATTTGAACTAAAGGGATAGTAAAACATATCGTTGACGGTTGAGCGTAGGGTGCTTCTGGTTGGTTTTACCTCCATACAGCCATTCCTCCTCTTCATCCCCGGCGCTGGCGTCAGTAGTGGCTGTTTTGTCCGCTTCCTCCGCAGACATGTTGAGCTAAAGTACAGTTTATAGCGACAGTAGCTCCAACTGCCGAAGCAGCAAGCCTCAGTGACGCTTAGGAATGCAAAAATACGACAGCTATTTCTCCTATAAACGGTGAAATATAACTACGAACGTAAAACATTACTTCTTACATTCATTTTCAACCTGTGCAAGTCGGCGAGACCCCCGGCGGAAGAAGCTGCTGGGCCCGCTAAGGTCAGAGTGTATGAGCAGAAAACACAGCGCCCCCAGCTGGGCAGAGGGAATTACTGCCTCGTTTCAGATCTCTGCTTCTTTGCTAAAGGGATAGCTTGGGATTTATGTGGTGGGGGAACTGATTGTTCATTAACAAGTTACAATAAAGTTTTACGTAATATAGCTAATGTTCTTCTTATGTCAGTTAAAAACAGTATATCTAATTTCTCTATTCCAAGACTCCATAAGCCTCAAATTTAGCATGTGGACATTAGCGATAATAACTGCACCAATAGGTTCTTGAATCAATATTCTATACATAATATGTACCTCGGTGGAACTAAACGTACATTTCTCTTACAACATTTTAACAAATCTATGATTATTATTTGACATTCCCAATTCCTCCTAAATATAAAGAATTACAATTTAGAATAATAAATTACATATATCCTTCAAATGAGTACTTAAAAGAGAGTTTTAAATTTAATGTTGGGAATTGTGGTTTCTGTACAACTCAATTGGAAACTACTAATCATTTGGGATCAACTTCAGATCTTTCTATCTTCTAGGTCTATAAATATGGACGTTAATTCCTTACAAATAATTCAGTTTGGTTTATATATTAATGAAAAAAAGGTGGAATTCTTAGTTAATACTTTGATGATTATAACCAAATTATATATCCATAAACGTCGTTATACAAAATGATCCCTCTCATTCTCTGTTCTCAAAAAAGAACTTTCCACCTTTAACCGATGTCTGAAAAAGATGCAGAACCTTAAAGCAAATAAATTGTTTGAATTATTGGAAGAATTTCAGTTAGTCCCCTCTTCTTAATAATTATTAATTATTTTCTCTTCCTTGTTCTAGCCTCTAATTTTTATTGGAGTTAGTAGGAGTTGTGATCTTATTTGTTTCTTGTAATGTTCATTATTGACGTATTGTTGAGTTTGTCATTGATATTCTTTACTGATCAATAATAATTGATCAAAACAACAACAAAAAAAAAATTATGTGGTGGGATTTATTTGCTAGGTTGTTTCTAGAAAACGTTCTGAACTCTCCAAAATGTCAAAGTGGCTGATGTAAACCATACTTTTAACAACCTTTAAACAGTTAATCTTTGCATTTGGCAGTTATTTACAAAGAACAATATGACTACATTGGCAAGGTCTAGGAACAAAACAATTAATATGATTAATCATGATTAATCAATTAATGAATAAATTGTCAATTAATTTAGTAATTGGATAATCATAATCTGGAGTATACAGACCCTAAAATATGCCATTCGCTAAAAGAGCAAATCTGAGTTGAAATCAGGCGTAAAAATTGTAAAATAATCTTTAAACAATTTGCATTTATTACAAAAAAATTCCTTCCGTGCATATGCCTTATATAAAACTCCTCAAGTGGTATAACTTTAATTTCCCCTGGTTTATATTCTGTGAAAAATACACTTTTTGCTAGTTGATAATTAATAAATAATTGAAAAGATAATCAAAAGATTAATCAATTAGCAAAATAATCAATTGTTGGAGCCCTAGAAAGATCACAGGGACAGAATCAACAATGTTCCTCAAAGAAAAACAAGATGAAGATGAAACACATTCTGCATCTCCTGTTCTTAGTACATGTATTACTAAGGGTCATCATTAGTATCAGGATCATCACTGCTTCCATTTCCTGTTTAAATCATCTGTAAGGAGTTAAACAATGCAATTATGATACAACGTTCATACAAGGATGTTGCACATAAACACTTTTGAGGTGTTTAAGAATAAAACTGTTTTAAAGATAGTAAGTTCACTTTTCCCTAGCATAGCTGTCAGCATCAGCACACAGGTCCACTTACACTGAAACTTTATGCCAAATGAAAACAGTTATCCCCTAAGAGAGACAATAACTGCTAATAACCTGTTCACAGATCTCAAATTACAATATTCTGAATTACCCATTTAATTGTGTGGATGGAGCCACCTCCTGCTAGTGTTGCTGTCATGCTTGGTTTATTACTGAGAGTCTCTAGTGCCAGAAAGCTGCAATCAAGCTTAAACATATAACAAGAATAGGGGGATGCTCTAACAGAAATGCAAACAGTAAGGCATTTTGTGTGAATAAATGTGGATATGATGGGTAATGATCAAAATACTGACACAGATGCTTAATTTACCAAATACCTAAGTGGATATATATTTGTTGAGAAATGGGAACATATATCTTCCATATGCAAATATTGTTTTTAAACTTCAAGAAATAGTGTCATTTCAGTTTTCGAATTGCAAACAAATTTCCTTTAATGATTTAAAGAGTTTTCAATTGTAAAGCAAATTAAGTCTAAGATTAATCCAGAACTAGATTGTAAATGAAACAAATATGAGTAAATCCTTCTATTAAAATGTCCTAGTGAAATTCCAGACCTGCATCTAATTTATTGATGTTTTGGTACAAGAGTAAAACTGTTCGCATATGTTCTCCATCCAGTGTAAGTGAGTTTTTAATGCTTTTGATGTTTAATCAGTGTTGAAACCCAGGTACATTTTCCTTTGCATTGTAAAAAAAAATCCTACCCTGCTTGTGATGTTTAGATAAAGTAACAATCTGATGTTTTCAACTGGTATGATTTGTCCAAAGACATTTGAAAATCTCACATTGTTGTTTTCAGTTGTAGTTTCTTTTCATTATGCGATTTGATTAATTAGAATCTCTAAGAACCCACATTTTGTCTCATGTAGTCAGTTTTAGTTGTTCAGTTATTGTTTTTTTAGTTTCTACATTTTATGATATACCACAGGTTTACAGTATGGGGAGCAATTAAAGGCTGCGGGCAGGCCTGTATAGCACTTAGGAAGCATTATTAATAACATAGCTCTGCTTATGCTTTTCTTTCCATGACAAATGAAACTCCTGCTGTATAGAAATCTGAGATGGAACCAGAAGACTGCAGAGTCAGCATCAGATTTAAGTTGTGCTCAATGTGTTAATATATACCCCTAACAGACTACAGATGTCTAAAGCTCTCTTTTTTCGACTGATTCTTTAAAAGAAAAGAGGAAAATCTATATTTTTTAATCAGGTTTGGAATATTTCTGAGAGGTTCTTGTGTAATTAACATACTGAAGTTTACAGTCATATTCTTATGGAAGCGTACTGCATTTACCTGGAAAAAAAAAACAAAAAAAAAAACAGTTTTTCTGAATTAACGAGATAAACTGTAAAGAACCGAGGAAGGAGGGAAAACAACCAAGCCATGAGTAGGACCTAGCATGAAGGCAAAGTTGAAAAGTATAGTGGTTGAATCTACATACGTAAGATCATTTCTCATATTCTCAATCCCTAAAGAAAGAAAAAATAAATTAAACTAAACAAATTGATCTTTTTGAAGCTTCTCTGAAAGAAAGGCGTCTCTAGCTTAGAAATCTACCATAACAGAACATCCGCCATGAAATCACAGCAGCATTATCTCATTGATTCAGAAAAACACATTAATCTTTTTTTTTTTAAGATGAATGCAATACAATTCTGTATATTCTGTCATGTGCAAACAAATAAGGTTGATATCTAATAGTTTTTAAATTTTCCTTTTTCATTTCCTGGGTTGGCCCCTCCTGGGCGCCTTTGCTCTGGGTGTCCCTTTGGGCATCTGGCTCCTCTGGAGGGGCAGGTCTTTGGCTCTTCACAACCACTATTGAGCATTTTTCCTTTGGATAAACTTTACATGCACAAGTGCACTCTCACAAACAACTACAGGTGCTTGGTTCCAGGAACTTAAAGATTCACTTCCATACAGAAAGCCCATATACTTACCTTCAGCTACCACAGTATACATGTCAGATTAAATAATACCACTTATACTTCAGCGATAATATCAAGGTGCTACTTTAGTGTATCTCTTATACTGTATCCGTTGGTTGTGCTGTTCTTTTTACATCTCTTTGCAGGTGATGAAGCAGACTGAAGACGTTGTATCATTGTTTCCCTTTTATCTCCTCTTTCTTTCATCTTCTCTCCCTTTTCCTGTGTTTTTCTTTTCCTGTTCTAGTTACATTGCAGTGTCCATATAATCTGTAATACTACCTGCATGAATTATAATAAAATTATTTACATGCATAAATCAAGCAGAACACTATGGCGATAGCAGCGAAAGTTAAATCTGTTGGGCTTTTTTGGCTTCAAGACAGTTATTCTTATTGTCACATTGCCAGACAGGACATTGTAAAAAAACAAAACAAAAAAAAACATGAAGGGTGTTCTGATAGGATCAGGTTGGTCAGGAGTTTAATTCTATGGCCTTAATACAATGTGTGAGATTTTGGAAAACTTGGAGAAATGAAACTACAGCTCACAATAAATGTACCACTCCCACTCTAAACCATTGAATTCCAAAGTTGGGGTCATGACCCCCATTTAGGGTCCTTAATCAAACGTTTGAGGTTTTGAGCTCCAACACAGAACCAAAACTTAATGATAAAATACAAGCATCACTTCAGACTGGACAAAACAAACTACTTTGGCTGTTGATGCTCGTTGTAATATAAATCCATATAAATATTTCTATTCTTGACCAAAAATCTGCAGTGACTAGTGAGCTTGTCAGCGTGGATGATAGGTGAAGCTAAACAGAGTACAGCTATGAAAACGCATCAAAACCTACACAGAGGTTTGCCCACCAACATACAGATGAAACTAGAATAAAAATTGAAGTAGTGTTGCTCATCATATCTTTTGGGTACAATGCCCCCCCACCCCTGCCACAGACACTCTGGTGCACCTCTCTAAAATTGTAGGTGCCGCAGACAGGAGGCCTCTAATTGGTCAAATCTACATCCGCTCTACACTGTGCGTATTTCCTGTTTGGTACCTTACAAAAGGGGAATATCTGTGATAAGCTTACTGCGACACACTGCTGCAGGAGTATAACCAGTCCTTTAGAATGGCCTAGTCAAAGTCCAGACCTACATTGAGTTTAGAGTCCAAGGCAGGACTTTATATCAACCCCCCCTCTCTCGACATGCACAGCTAAATAAAACGTACTGTAAGTCAAGAATGGTTCAAAGTTGAGGGAGGGTGAACACAAATGCAGACCAGACTTTTCTCAGGCTCTTATCTACAACAGCTATTGGAAACTGTGTATCTTCTCTTGCAAACATTGTACTTTACTTTGGGTTGACCTATCACAAAAAAACCACAGTAATATGCTTTAAATTGTAGGTGTTACCCTGAAATCCCACATACTCCGTCAGCACAAAGCAAAGCCTACAGCCGCCGCTGTGGCTCCGTCCCCTCCGTTCCTTGGAGATCGTAGAGAGCATGCGCGAGATG
>NW_015150881.1:252999-255534 GCF_000732505.1 Cyprinodon variegatus
CCAACTCCGTCTCTCTGAGCCTTCCACCTTGTGTTAGTTATCCCCCTGCTGTCTCCATGGTTTCTGGTTCGTTTTTACTTGTTTTCTTGTTTTGATTTTTGGACTTTTGGAGTCCTGGTGTCCTGTTAGTTTGGACTTTGTTTTCTTTTTGGATTTTTGGATTACCTGCCTCTGTTTTCAGTAAACCATTCACTGAATTACCAAGAAATTCACCTCTGCCTTCCTGCCTCTGCTTTTTGGTCAACAAATCCATAACCAAATCCTGACAGGACTACAAAGTAACAAAATGTTTAGCATGTTTTGCACCAATATCTTTTCCACTCACAGAAAGCTGCGCCTCTATCTTTTTTACGACGTAGAGCAGCTGTGGACTCATCATCAGTAAACCCACTCTTGTGACTTCTGGCTCTGTTTGCAAGAGGTTGCCGTTAATGCTTTTATGGCCTTTTGCTGTTTAAGTGGGTTCTGTTTAGCTGCTCAGTAAATGACTCGGAAATTTTGTGGATTGTCTCCAGCTCTTCTCTTTCACTTTAAGTGCCATCACAGAGATTGCACACAGAGGCATGAGCAGCATCCAAGCTGATCTGCCTGCTGCTGGAAGGAGACTCACCGTACATGTGCAGCACCTTCCTATCTCACAGGGAGTAATGTTATAGTTAGGAGTGCATTGATTTTTCTCTCCATTGTGAGACCCCTGCGGGGGTTCATATCATGAGCATCTAACGTATCATATCATACGTGTGAGTTTCATGTGGCTCTTTGTAATTTTTCACATACACGTAGTTAAAGCACACACACAAACACACTGAGGGGGACGTCAGAGATGGCTGCTAATGGTTTCTGAGTTAAACTGATCATGGAAATTGCATTTATTTTATTCACTCTGTCTCCTTTAAACTGATCTCCCCTGCAGACGTGTTCCCTCAGCTTCCCTGCGCTTCATTTTAATTCATTTTTCACCTCATTTCATGCCTCATCTTCTTACCATTTCTTTTTAAAGGCCTTTTGTGCACCTGAGCCTTTTGAATTTCAAATTGGACTTTCAGAAAAAATAAAATGTTCCCATTTTAAACTGGAAACTTTCACGGCTTCGTTTCTCTGTTAGTTTTGTTTAGGATCATTTGACACTTGGGTGGATTATAACTCGGCATCAGATCTCTCTTTAGTTCCTTATTGTTTTGTTGTGCTTAACTTTCTGCAGTAGTCTGTGATTGCTGCATGTTTACTGCAGTTGGCATTATGTGCAACTTTGGGAGTAATCCTCATCTGTGCAAGAGCATCCATGCATGTTTAGATTAATGTTAAAATTCTTGTTGACAGCATTTGGTTTTGTACATTGTTGGGTGATAATAACTAAATACCACCTGTGGCTTTCTGTTGACTGCAGTAGTGGAACTACCCTCTGTAGGTTGTTGTGAATAACTGGGAATTCATATTATGTTCTGATACTTTAAGATGTTTAATGCCCAATCCGGTAAGGGTGGTAAATGTCTTATTTAATCAAATGACATTTGGGCTGTCATATATTGTCTGGGAACAAACACCCTACTAGCTTTGTGTTAGAAAAATAAATGAAAGAGTGAATCGAGCTCAAATCATGGTCAAACAGATAATTCTGAACATACATGGAATAAATTCACCACAACTTCTGTTCAAAATAAGAGTTTATTTACAAAAAATCATTCAGCTCCAGGTCAAACATACTTCAGTTTAAAACTCTTAACTAAAACTAGTGAAATTAACTAAACTGAACTACTATGTACAAAGAGGAAGGGGAAACATGATTGAAAACCATATTACAGTTTAAGATGGATCTTGTGTTTGAAAAACCAAAGTTTATCTGGAAGTATTTGGGATATGATCAAATTAGTTTTTCACTAATTTAGAGAAATTTTTTCAGACCAATTCACAATGCAAATCCATGAGGTGAATAAAACATTATTTGGCCAAAAAATGTTTTAGTAAATGATTTGCTTAATCAGGAACCAATAACCTTTAGTTAAATTATTCTTTACCCTTTTTGCAATTGCTAGCAGCCAATAGACATGAGGATTTCATTAAATGACTTTTGGGCATACTTGGCAATCGAAATGTAATGTAAATATTAAAAATATAACGGGTGAAGTCTTGGGGACAGTGATTCGCCTACGTGTTATGAATGCTGGCGTACCATAAATGATAAATTATGAACAGTTTAGTTTGTGCCTTCAACTCGTTGCCCATAGGAAGACATAACTTGCATATAACAAAACCGAATATGTTCAGAACAGCTCCAAATGACACAAAACTCATATGGGTAAGTAGAACATGATGTAATAGCGTAAAATCAAGGGGCCAGTGTAAAAAAAAAAACAGCGTTCCACTTTAAGAAGAAAACATGAGCGTTTAGTCTGATACTCTGCTGTATTTTATCCTTTTTTTTTCCTTCAGACATCTAAGAAGGGTTAAAGTGAAATCATTTGAAGATGGTAGTTGAAACTATTTAGATCAGAGGTCTTCAACAGGGGGTCCGCGAACCCTAGGGGGTCCGCGGAG
>NW_015150881.1:256004-260304 GCF_000732505.1 Cyprinodon variegatus
ACTGTTGCAATTGATTATTATAAACTTGATATAAACAAACAAAAACAAAACAGTGATGGTTGCAGCAAAACAAAGAACAGCTTTATTAACACATCGTTTGATAATGAAAATATTAGTTTCCCAAACACAAATCAGAAAAAAACCTAACGCTAACTGTTAACTACTACCAGACGTTTTTTACATATCTATCTATCTATCTATCTATCTATCTATCTATCTATCTATCTATCTATCTATCTATCTATCTATCTATCTTTTCGAAGCATGTTTGTCCAGCTTGGTTTGTTCTTTACAGATAATATACATTAACTTGCAGAGAAATCAATACCCCTTAAACTAGTGATAAATTGCAATCACAAAACTTATTTAATTTAGAGTGATGTTCTTCCAAATAGTCTAAATTGTTTAAATCAATGCCTTTTGGGTTATGTATCTATCAGCTTATTCCACATGTTTTGTCTCCCTTTCAAGAAGCGTCCAGAAAACTTAAATCAAAACAAAATTGAGTGCAACCCAATAGGAATCCTAAAGCTACAGCTGCTGAAACTTGTAACAAATCTTTCATAATCTAAAGAACGAAACCCCCACTTTCAATTTAGTAAAAGGGCTTAGATAACCTGGATTCAGTTGTGAAAGTATTTTATTATAGCACAAAGTATGAGATTCTTCTGACAAGTGATAAAAAAGTTGTTGCTCTAGGATTCTTGTTTGTGTGATGATAAACCTACAGATGGTCCTGAATACAAATGCATAAAAATTTGTTGTATGACTATTTATCTCCATAAACATAAACTAAATAAAATAAAACTTACTTTTAATGAAAACATGACTATTAAAGAAATGAAAATTGAAATGCCAATAACTGCAAATAATGGCCCTTGCTGTTTCTACTTATTTATTTCCTTGCTGCTCTGTCCTATCTACCGTTTATCTTCCTCCCTGCCCTTCATTCACTCTATCTTTGTTTCTCCTTCTTCTCCTCCACACTCTCTCTGTTTTCAGCTCAACTCTCTCACCCCCTGTGTCCATCCCTCTCTGCTTACGGTGGATTAGGGTGGCTCACAGCCTATTCAATGCTAATCGGGTTTATCCAGGCAGAGGACGATCATGAGGCTATCAGTAATTACCCACACTCATATTAGCTTCTACAGATATGTGCGCTGACACATTTTCAATCCACATCATCTCTTTGGATCAAACATGCGGTTATCTCAGCAGTGTGATGCCTCCACAGCTTATTGTGGCATATTCTGCCTCCTTTGTTTCACAACACAAAGATCCATCTGTTGGGAAACGGAACCTCTTCATTTAACTATGATTGGAATTGTTGTAATTAAGAATTAGGTATTTTTGTGATGGTGTGTATTCCAGATTTGAGAACAAAACGAAGGGATTTTCCAGTAACTTCTTTTCCTCCAGACATTAAAATCTTTCCGGTAGAAAGAATAAGACTTAATATGGAAAGAATTTGTATACTATAAAGCATCTCTTGATCAATTTTCCATTTCTTATGTCAAGAGGAATATCTACACACATTTCTGATGACATTAGTTAAAGACGGGGTTTTTTTTAAGGATTTTTTTCTTAAAGGGGAACGCCGTTTTTTTACATTGGGCCCTTGATTTTACATTATGACATCATGTTCTACTCACCCATATTAGTTTTGTGTCATTTGGAGCTGCTCCGAAGATATTCGGTTTTGTTATATCCAAGTAACGTCTTCCTCTGGGCAACGAGTTGAAGGCACAAACTAAATTGATCATAATTTATCATTTATGGTACGCCAGCATTCATAACATGTAGGCGAATCACTGTCCCCCAGACTATTATTATTATATTAGATTATTTATATTTGTGTGTATGATGTCATCCATGCGCCGGCTTCCATTCATTCATCCTGTCCGCTGAACTGCTGCTAGTTTTCCTCACATGCCTGGAAGATGTCTAGTGCTACTACCACAGATGATCTCGCTCTCCAAATGAAATTGAACGATTCAGATTAGCTAGCCGAATGAATAGAAGGGCTAGAGCGTAGCAGCCTGTGGCCCGGGCTGCCTGTCACAACTCCACTCGGATGACGTCATACGCACGCCGCTTTGTTTAAAAAGAATTTAAATCTAAAAAATATAACCGCGGATGTCTGGGGGACAGTGATTCGCCTCCATGTTATGAATGTTGCCGTTCCATAAATAAATTATGAACAGTTTAGTTTGTGCCTTCAACTCGTTGCCCACGGAATATCTTCAGAACAGCTCCAGATGACACAAAACTTATATGGGTGAGTAGAACATGATGTAATAACGTAAAATCAAGGGGCCAATGCAAAAAAAAAAAAAACGGCGTTAATTAATTTTTGTCTTTTATGGACTTCTACAAAACTTTGTTTTGTGAGTTCCTTCAGTGGAAAATCCAATGGAAAAAAAGACACCATAAGTAAAGATCTTTAATTAAAGGTATAGTGGAAGATGTTCTTTTTCCAGGTGGATCATCAAAATAAGTGGTCCCCCTAATTGTCAACATTCTAGTGACATGTTTATGTAAGGCCATCCTTTTTCTGCCCATGCGCACTTTCAGGAATATATGTGTGGTGAGCTATAGTTTCAGCCAGTGATTGAAGCATGATGAGGGCGGGTCTTTAAAAAAAAATAAAAAAATCACAAAAATCCTCCAGTATACCTTTAACTCTTGTCTGAGCTCTTTTTGTCAGCCTGAGAGCTTGACTTTGAGGTGCAAATCTAAAGCCGGCAGCACCAAGCTTGTTGAGTAAGGTCTAGAAACCACCTTACCATCCCAATGCTTGAAACATGCTAAGCAGTGCCTCAGGAGAATACTGTGTTAAACGCAGACAGCAAAGACTTATGAGCACGCCACATTAGCTTCCATCAGGAGATTAAGGTGGTGGAAATAAAATGATTAGACCACAGACCAGTGCTTTTACTCTAACCAGTGAGAGGCATTTCAGATGTTTTTGATACAAACTAAGGAATTTGTTATTTTATTTCCGAGATGTAAATATTGTTCTTGTAAATATAGTGTTTTCAGTCTACAGGACAACAGTTAGTTGTACACACTAAATTTAGGCCATATATGAGCAGGAAGAGCACTGTTGAAGAATGCTTTAACTTGGACAAAGCAATTCATTGGTGGAAGCTGATCATTGAGGTGAGACCAAATCAATTTTTCAAAGAAGCAAAATGCTGTGTGTGGTGGTTAGAGGTGTCAAGGTAACAAAGCGCAAATACTTCTTTACCTTAAGTAGAGATTTTAACAGTCTTACTTTTCTTCACTTTGTCCAATACTTTATTGTAATAATTATCTTTTTAGACAACTTTTTTCTTCTACTCCTTACATTTCTTTTGCAATTTTCTCTACTTTCTACTCCTGTTTAATTTAAGCTCATTAAGCTCTTTATGGCCTGATTGTATAAAAAAAATTGATAATAATAATTTCTTTTATCCAGACAATTACTTTATTTGTGCTGCACCAACTTGTTGTTCGCTACATACCAAAATAAATAGCTTTTCAATATGATGCAAAATTAAATTTAACACTGTTGCCATTAGTTATAAAACTAAAAAATAAAAAATAAGTATAAGGAAGATATCATCCAGAGTTTTTGAAAATCTTTCTTTTAATAGGGCAGTGCAGTAAATCATCTGTCCTTAAAATTTTTACCTGCCTTGCTTTTACTTTTATACTTGAAAGTAGTTTTAAAAAATTATACCTTTATACTTTTGCCTGAGTAAAGACTGAAGTTGATACTCTAACTTCTACAAAACTGTTTTAAACAGTAGGAGTTCTACTTCTATTTGAGTAATAAACATAATACTTTTGACATTTCTGTTAGCACATTACCTTAACAAACTATCACTACTGCAAATCATGGTAATAACAGCATAATCCTGTGGGTAGGTTTTGTTTTCTTTAATAAGGACATGGAAGTTAAAAACAGCTGATGGGAAAGAGGATAGTAGGGAATATTAGGCGATATTGGAGATAAGCCTTTTAAAAGTAGCAAAATATGCAGAGATGGCAAAAGTACTCACTTTCCATACTTGAGTAAAAGTACAGATACTTCTGTTAAAAAATACTCTGGTAAAAGTTGAATTACTGATTAAACTTCTTTACTCAAGTAAAAGTAACAAAGTACAGGCTTATAAATTTACTTAAAGTATAAAAGTAAAAGTAGAAACCACGTTTTTCATGCCGTTGCCTACATTTTAAATGGATGTCTGCCAATAGGACTAGATCTCCGTTGTGTTCATTTTCAATCATCTCGTCGTCCATACTCCAATGCTAA
>NW_015150881.1:261357-280447 GCF_000732505.1 Cyprinodon variegatus
CATATCCGAATATATATTTTATTCTTTAAATTAGCTTGTGATATTAGATGTAAAAATAAACAGAATGTTCTATCAAATTAAAAGTCCTACATTTCTTTGTAGGAACAAAACTGAATATTTATTTATTTCTCCGAGCTTTTAGTCTGGTTTTCTCCATTATTGAAAAGCAAAGAACAATAACAGAACCACCGATGGACACTTAACAACCACACAAAGTTGATATAAAAAAACATTCCTGCTCTGACCGTAGTCTAGTGGAGACAAATGGACAGATATCAGGTTTATAATGTCCACTCAGCAGACAAAGAGAACAGTTGGATTGCATTGGAGAAGAAAAAAAACGTAACCTTCGCTTTTAGCCAATCATTACAGGGAGGAACAATGAGGTTTCCTTTGAACTGCTTGTGTGTCTAAATGTGTGTACGTTCTGCTGTCCAGCATGTGTCAAAAACAATGCTCGTTGCTGCCTGGAGGGGTGGGGGTGTGAAGATAGCTCCATTTGCAGGTGATTGAGTTAGGATGCATGTGCATGTGTGTGTGAGTCACTAAAAAAGGGGAGACAGGAGGGAGGAGAAGGAAGGTGAAGGGGAACAACAGGAGGGAGGAGCAAGGAGAGGGAGGAATGTTTTTCATTACGTAATTCAATTTAAGTGGCTATTTTTCTTGTATAAAACCTCCATTGCCCTCAGTGAGACCGCTGTCCTCATCTGTCTAAAAGCACTGAGTGAGTCACGCTGCAGATCCACAGATACACACACAGGCAAAGTCAAACTGAGTCAGCCCAGATCTGCTGCAGACACGCAGCTAAATAATGAATAATGTAACAGGGAAGGCATATAAACTTCTCAAATGGCATGTGAACTCAGAGGACAGCAGACATATGAATGATCCTTGTGGACAAATGCTCAGAGACTGAGATCTTGATGGAGCAGATGGGCAGCTGGACCACTGGTGCGTTGTTCTTTGACACCTTCGGATGCTACTGTCCTTTGTCTGTGGATGGGACATTTACCAGATGGTGTCAAAATACACCTGGAAGGATCAAAGTTTATCAGATCTCATTAAAGTAACATTTTTGGATTTATTCATGTATTTATTCACATAATTTTGTATCAAAAAATGTAAAAGAAAAACAAACACAATCATGTATATGAATGTATCTTCTTCCCACTGTCACCACATGCTTGCTGATGATAAAAGTCTGTAGCTAAATCATAGAATCAATGCTAAGCTTCATTACATACAGACAAACAAAAACAACAAATACCTAATTTATTTAAATGAAATGATGGGTTTATGCTAATGAATATATTTGATTTGCTCGGTTCAAGTGCTTTGACCCAGAGAAGAGACTAGAAGGAGCCTCATCATTCCATACGTATGCTAAGTAGTTAGTGCGAGTTAGTGCTGCCTACTGACTGTAAAAGTCACACTAACGAAAGAACTGCTTACCAGCAATATCGACCCAGTTTCTTGTTAGTAAAAAACATTATTAAACACAATGAAATTTCAAGTCCTTTTACTTTTCATTTAATTTCTAATCCATGTATATAAAACATGAGGGATTTTATAGAGACAACTTTCTTTGCAATTATTTTGGAAGTGTTTCTTCTTCCTCCTGCAGTTATCGAGTAATTAATGAATGTTTTATATTTATTTCCTTATCTAATTTTCAAAATGTGCAGATAACTTTATATATTTTGTAAATTAACATAATTTATTTGTCATGATCATGGCACTGATGACTGGCTTGATAACTCATTTCACTCACCTGCCCATCTCCACCCAGTTTCTCATTACCACTCATCTGATCCACCTGCTTCAGTCTCTATTTAACCAGCCTTCCAACCAGTCATCAGTGCTAGGTTATTTCAAGCCAGTGGTGAGAAGTTTTTCAAGCAGTCTTGTGCTTCTGACTGCCTGATATTGACCTGTTCTGTCTTTGGACCTCTGAGCCTGCCTGTCCTCATTCTGATATGTTTGCCTGACCTGTCCTCGGACTCCTGCTGGATTTCTACCTGTCTGTGTACCAAACTTGGAACTGTGACATCGTGTTTGCAGCCCACCAGCTGGAACCAACCTTACCCTTTGGGCCAGAACTGAACAATAGGACACGTTCATTATCATGCACCTCCAGAAAAACTTGGCCACTAACCTGTTCTCTCCTCCTGCAGAGGTTCGTGCCTTAGACTAGACTCTGACGCTGCTCACAGCGGTTCTGTTTCCCTTAAACCTTTTGAGAAATCTGTTTGTCCACCTCGAATACTGGAACCTATTGTACTGAACCTGTCATTTGTAAAACATTCAATCAGACTTTATGAAAAATTACTCAGTATTAAAGTAATAAGTACTTTTTACCAATTGCTTTTTTACTCTTAAGTGAAATGTTGTATGGCTGCTTTTCACTTTTACTGGAGTAAATTTATGATGAAGTAGTGCTACTCTTACTTAGGTACAATTTTTGGGTACTCTACCTACCTCTGGTGATGGTAACCTTCAGATCTATTCTTTTGCATACACAGATGTTCACACATTAATGTTCAAGATGAAGTTTGCTAAGTAAACCTAAGAGGGACATCATATTGAACTAAATCATCTTCATAGGCTCTCCTCTGCAGACGGCTAAAACCCAGTATTTAGGACGATTAAGTTCAAATATAATATTTTAAACATTTTGTAGAGATTAAATGCTCTTGAAGTGTAATCAACTTTTTCTAAACTTTATAAGTTGATTTATTTCTTTTCCACTACTAAATATGAAAGTTTACCCAACAGAGTGTAAGCAAACAAACAAAAAACTATATTTTTTATTCTACCTCTGAGAAGTGTCCTTGGTAGGATACAAAGTTCAAAATGTCCCTTCAAGTATTTAGATTTCATGCTTGTGTTGTCTCTTAATTTTTTTTACTACAATATAACCTTTTAATTTCCAATTGATCAATTTATATTGCAAATTTTCTCATGTTTTGTTGTGGCATTTGAGTCATGATAAACATGGAGAAATAATTTTTTTAACATGTCTTTGTTAGGACTAAAGACTCTGAGACTTCCACTTTGACACATGCATTGGTTGAGCTATTCATTATGTGATTTATGATAGTAATATCATGGATATTACGATATTACTATCCATGATGCATGATATTATGTCTAAATCTAAATTCACATTTGGTTACATATGGAAATTTCCAATTCACCCAGTCACATTCCCAATTTGTAAAACCCTGAGAACAAAAAGGTGTCCATAATTTATTCCTTTCAATAACTGTACAGTTTAGGCTGCCTGGTGAAAAGAATTTACCCTTCATATAGACAGAGTTTTGGCAGATATACATACAGTAAAAATGCAACAAAATTTAACATTACAGAACAGTACAAAACTGGCAAACTAATGTCAAGGTGATGTTGTTACATCGTAGGTCAAGTAGTGGTTTTGGACCTTTGTTTTCTGTCTTCGCGGCACTCAGGTGAACTTTATCAACTATTATCAATGATAAAAAACTCACACAGAGCACAAAGTTATAGAAACTATAAATCTTTTCAAGCAATGTTCTCTACTACTACATTGTCTAGTCAAATCAAGCTGTGGTGGGCTGCGATAAGACAGAACAGCTCTAGGGTGGTAAACACAAACACAGGTATTTTTAGAACTATCTCAAATTTGTCTCCTAAAATACAGAGGAAACAATAACCAAAATAAAAAAAAAACAGCAACTGTGATACGGGGCTAACAGCAAACTCTGACAGGCAGATATGTCCAGAGTGATGCGAGTAAATTATGCAATAACCTGTGCTTGCTGAGCCATTAGGAAAAAGGCAATTACAAATGCATATTGCTTTTAGGGTATTTTTTGGTCTGTTTTTGATGGACCACTGAATTGCTTTGTGACTTGACCCAAAACCTTTTATGACTCCTTGAGGAACATAGAATGTGCAACTGCCTGACCAAACATAAATTTTCCCTACTTATGGGATACCAGATGTTATCTGTACAGAACTTATTCTGGCCTTTGCTGGGTGGGTTACTGATGAGTGACAAAGAAGGAATAAATATATAATTCAGTGTGTCTTTCTTGCTAAATTTTGACTTCATTTAACCAAAAAACATGGAGCAAACATCTACCTAGGATGAGAGAGGAGAAGCAGCTTTATAACAGCTTGTTAAAGGAAACAGTTTCTGCTAAATGTAACATCTCTCTTGACTGGAATTTTCTTTCTGAAATATACTTTGCTGCAGTGACGGTGTAAGTTAGAAAGGCTGACTTAGACAGAAGCTGTTTTTTTCCGGTAAATGACAGACTCACAGGCCTGGCTGCTGTCCAGCCAGTGCAGGACAGTACACTAAAAACTGCTGGGTTAGTTCTTTAACCCCCAATGCTGGGTTTATACGGTTTGGTGTTTCTAACCAAACATTAAGTCAAAACCTGTCAACCAGTATGCTAGATTAAAGCAGAGACAGGAAGGAGGCTTATTAGTATTCATAGATCAATCTTTTTTAACCAAGATAAAACCTTAATTTGAATAGACTTCATTAAGCCTCATCTACAGGAGGAAAAAATTCATTTGTAAAATCTAAGTAGGTTAGGTTAATTACTTATTACAAGAAAATTGGTCTGTTCACATATTTACGTCATGATCATTGCCCTTATACCTGACCTTATTGCTCATTTCCCTCACCTGCCCTGTTACTAATCATTCATCTTGTCTTCCTGCTCCTGCTGATTTATATACATCTATGCCCAGCTATCGGGGCCAGATCATTGTTGCTGTTTCTGACTTTCGTTTTGAGTTTGATATTGAGTTTATAGCTCATGTTTTTTGTTCATGTTCCCATTCTCGTAGGCCAGTGGTGAAAGAGGGTTTAGTCTTGTCGTAGTGTTCCTGAAAGTAGTCAAATTTTATAGTACCGGGGTTTTCGCGGTGTTCCTGGCCATAATCAGGTTTTACAGTACCGTAAGTTTCCTGTTTTAATGCCTTGTTCTGCCTCTAAACTACTGAGCTTGCCTGTTCCCATCTGAATGTTCTGCCTGACCTCTCTGTTGGACTCATGGAACCCTGAACCAGCCTGAAAGCTCTGTGGATTCCTGGAACCGTCTGTTCCTGTTCTGAGTGGAACCCCTGACCAGGCTACGGATTCCTGGATCTCAGAACCCTCCTTTTCATAACAGTTTCCTTGACCTGGCTCGGCTCCTGCCTGCTCACTGGGGCTGCTGCATCGGGTTTCACTATGGGCGGCATCTGCCGCATCTCGTTGGCAGTCCATCGGCTGGATCCTGCTGCGCTCTAAGGAGTTGGACTGAACCGTTAAACCAGAGTGCCAGTAATGGGTGGTGCAAATTACTGGCCGGATATTTGGTCCTAAGTTCTGAGTTCATTACAATTTAACTAAATATTACCCTTTACCTGTTAATTGATTGGGCTGCTTGGGGATGCCAGCACTGTTGTAAAATTCCTTTGTATAGCCTATATCAGCGCTAAGGCAATTCAAAGTGCTTTACATCATAAAACATTTATAATAATTTAATCATTTCCTTTATATAACCAGATTAAAAACTCTCACTTGAGTGTGACCTGGCGAAAAGGGCAGGAAGTTATGATAGTAAAAGAGAATTATGCAATCATACACAGCTACATAAAAAAATAAAAGCATACAAAATATTTCTATCAAATAAGCAACAAAGAATAAAATATGAAAATAAAGAAAACACTCACTGAGCAAGAGCAGTTCCCAATTTAATTTACAATTGATTTAATTTCTCCAAATCTGATAAGATGGTCCAGTTCAGATCTTTTTGCAGATTATTCTAAAGGAAAGGGGCAGCATGTTCAAATGCTGCTTTCCCCAGTTCTATTCGGACTACCTTTTGAAGGGTTTGCTGGGAATGCAAGACATACGGCAATTTGTTTTTATACATTTATTCTTATACAGAGGTAAAATGGGAGGAGTATAATTATTATTATTATTATTATTATAAAAAAAAACAACATAAACCAGTGTGAGATTCTAGGGACATACAGAGATGGATACTCAGCAACAGCATACAGAGTACAATGGTGAACACGATTTCCACAACCAATGATAAAAGGCAGGGCAACATGGTACATGATGCAGTTTCTCAAGGTGTTGTAAAGGTGCTTTCATACAAAAAAGATCAACATAATCTAACCGAGGTAAGAAATTTGCAGAAATCAGAAAATCAATTTTAGCTTCAACTAACAAATCCTTTAATATGTGTCTTAAAAGATACATAAAAGGTTTTTTTTACATTTATATTACCCAAGTACCAGTAAGTCAACACTAACTAAATCTCTGAACAGTCAGTTGTTTAAATGTAGGGACAAATACAGGGTAAATGTTAACATCTGAACAAATATAAAGTAAAATCATTAAAAACACACATGAAACCCTCAAAATATTGCAATTACTACACAAAATCATAAAAACTATCAACCATATACCCATGATAATCATACAGAGATGGTCAATGTGTAACAAGATATTTTGTTTAGAGCATTTTTTCACTTGCATTTTTTCGCTTGCATTTTTTTGTGGACTAATCTCCAATGGTTTGGACTAATTGGATGTCTTGAACTGTGGATGGCTTACACTAATGTCTTGGAGGAGGACTACCCTGGGTTGGAATTTCCAATTGGCATTTTTATTTCAGAGAAAATCTAAGACTTTGTTCAGAGATAGGTTGTAGATAACTAAGGAGTAAAATACTCTAATCAGCCATGTTTTGATATGTGTAACATAAGGTTCCATTCTTGGTTCATGGTTTTCTAGCAGGCTTATTCTGGATTTTTCAAAGAAGGCAGATTTAGCGCTGGTAGCTGACATTCTGGATGCGCTCTTAGGTAGACGATCTGTCCAGCTATGAGAGGCACAGCTTACTGCTGGTGTTTGTTTACATCTTCTCCCTGTGCACATCTGGGTTCTCCAGCTTCCTCCCAAAGACAGCCCCACCCAGAGATCTGCAAAAATGAATTGGGTTCAGACTATTGATAGGTTTTTACTTTAAGCCACTATCAACGTGGGGGGGTTGAGGTTGCTTGAGGACCCAAATGCAGAGATGAATGAGTCAGTGAGGAGTTCTTGTAGGTTTACTGGAGAAAAACTGAGGCAAACATCCAAGAACATAAAAATACTGAGAACCAATAACCAGCAAACATGGGGGAAACTCATGAGCGGAGCCAAAGACGAAGAAGCAACAAACAATAAGGAACCAGTACTGAAGAACTGCACATGGGGGGTATATATGGCTACGTTCACGCTGCAGGCCTTAATGCTCAATTCCGATTTTTTTTTGGTGAAATGCGATTTTTCGCATTGCCGTTCACATTTGCAAATATATGCGACTTGTATGTGATCTCCTGTGTAAACTGCATTCATACAACGCAAGTGTTTCGCATGCTCAGCAGAGGATGCAATGACATCACAGGCCAGCGTGCTCTATGTTTACAGAAAAAAGCATGGATGGTAGCGCTGGAGCACATCTAGCGATCTTTGCCAACCATAAAAACATAATCTTTTCAAGATGGTTAAACATAAATACTGCTTTCCACATCATCGTTCACCATGGTTGTTGTTTTTCTTGCCACTAAGCATAGTAAGACCCAGAATAGTGACCTTTGCTGAGTATTAATGACACAGATTCCGACA
Source organism: Cyprinodon variegatus (assembly GCF_000732505.1). Lineage (NCBI taxonomy): Eukaryota > Metazoa > Chordata > Actinopteri > Cyprinodontiformes > Cyprinodontidae > Cyprinodon > Cyprinodon variegatus. The sequence continues at coordinate 269,021 of NW_015150881.1, forward strand.
ATCAGTTCCGACAATTCTTATCAGATTCAGGACCACATAGCCAACTGGCCTGGGTCGCGTTGGAAAAAGTTGGATCTATGTTGTTCAGACAGCCAAGAAGAGATCAGATCCAGATTGCAAAAAATCGGATTTGGGTCACTTCAGTCTGCAGTGTGAACTTAGCCTCTGGGAGACAGAACAAAGACTGGGGTAATCAATTCAATTCAATTCAGTTTTTTTATATAGCGCCAATTCACAACACAAGTCATCTTAAGGCACTTTACAGTTCAACCAGATCATACAGTCAATTTGATTCAAAGTATTCTATCTAAGGAATACCTGTTAAATGCATCATCTCATTGACTCGAATGCAATCTCTCACACTAAGCATGCTTGTAGCGACAGTAGAGAGGAAAAACTCCCTTTTAACAGGAAACCTCAAGCAGAACTAGGCTCAGTGTGAGCGGCCATCTGCTGAGGCCAACTGGGGTTCAAGGAGACAGAAGCAGAGATACAAAAAGCAGCTGTTAAAGGCGGCCCAGTCCAGGAAACACACAGCCAGGCAGACGAGCACCGAGCCAGCTCCCATGCCAGAGGATAAAGAGAGCACATCCAGCCAGTCACGGGCAGAGAAACAGGACTACACTGGAAAACAGGACGATCTCCAGCATCTGTAAACAAGAGCGTTGATGGAAGCAGCACAGCTGATAATCAACTGATATGGAGCAGGTGTGGATGGAAGAGACTAGAAGGGAGCTAGAGGAAAAGAGACAGGCACAAGGGGGCAACAGAGAGTAACTTGAGACTGCTTGATTGTTATTGAAAATAAACCAAAGATTAACAAAAGAGAATAACTGATGACTTAAAACTAAAAACTGAGTCCTAAAAGGGGAGAACCATAACAGCCACTACTTTATATTAATGTTTCTTTTTTGTTGTGGTTGTTGTTGTTTTTTTTTTTTTGCGAGAAAATGTGATTTATCATTTGAAGACAATTTTTTATCAAAAGCCTAATCCAGAGGATAAAATGTTTCCATGTTTAACCCACATTGGTTTGTTCTGAACCCAGCCTTTTTCAGAGTGTAGAGAGAGGAGTGGCAGCCATCCAAAGCAGGGAGCAGAGGAGGCTGTGCCTTTAAGCGCCTCAGTGTGAGTGAGCTTCACCAGGAGGGAGTCAGAGTCTACTGAAGTCCATCACCGCCGCTGTGCGCTCCTCTCTCTGGATGGACCTGTCCTCTATCTTTATACCCGTGGACTGAATCAGCGGTTTGCCACCGCGGGATGGTTATTTACGCGCTTGAAACGCATGGAATAAAGTAAAAAGACGCCTAAATTATCTAATAATGAGGTCCCCCTGGGTCGTTTGTGCCTCATATCTAATCTTCCTCCCCTTTACAGGTAAGAAAAACACTTTTGATGAGTACAGTTGGGCTTCACAACGCCCGAAAGGATTATTTTTGTCTCACACTTATAGAAACTCTGCTTATTTAGCGCGCAAGTTATCAGTTCTTTATATTTATCTTATCCTTCGAAATCAAAGTCAGAGTTCAGCTTTATATTTATGAGACAGCACATAAAAGGCCATTAAAACTGTAACAGACTTATGCAAATTTGTGCGTAACTTCCATTTTCCACGGAAGGAGAGTTAACAGTTCCCACATTGTTCCTGGAGAGGAAAGGCTGTTAACCATGTTTTCCCTTAACCTGTTTGTCTCAGATCATATCTCAGGGCTCATTTGCATATATATATATATATATATATATATATATATATATATATATATATATATATATATATATATATATGATGTCCAACAAATGCTTTTTCTTAAACACCCTTTTCCAAACGGCAACAGGTGCGTCCCTTCGCTTCTCTTGGTTGTAAAAACATTAATTATTAAGGCTGTTCCCTCCGATATGACAGGGATTAGGTTGTGCGAGCAGAACAAACAAAAAACAACGCACACAAACGCACCATGTAACCGACAACTCAGCTCCCTTCACTGGATAGCACCTGCGTAATCTCTCCATACCAATTCCTCATGACTGTTTCTCTGTTTACTTTGGTTGTATTTGAGTAATTCTATGAAAAATGGAGGTGGATGAAAAGACTCAAATTCCACGTGTGATTTATTTTCTCTTGCGTTTTATCGTTTCTAATCTTCTTTAGTCCACATCTCTAAATATAAGTGGTAGGTTTTGCGAAATAGTTGTTTCGTAATTAAAATGTATGCATAGAAACGGTCACATATAAAAATAATAGCAATAATAATAAAGTGCGTAACAAAGCTCGGATGACGCATATTTAGTCCTTTTTGCAAATGTGGTCGTTTTATAAAATCACATTTTAGATGGGAAATAACATGGTCTGCCACAGGATATGCTGCCTATTTCAAGCCTTCAGGATTAAATTCAATTCAGTTTATTTATATAGCATAAAGTCACAACACATGTCATCTCAAGGCACTTTACAGTTCAACAGAACATACAGTCAAATTGATTCAAAGTTTTCTATCAAAGGAAAACCAGTTGATTGCCCCTCACTCTAAGCATGCTTGCGGCGACAGTGGAGAGGAAAAACTCCCTTTTAACAGGAAGAAACCTCCAGCAGAACCAGGCTCAGTGTGAGCGGCCATCTGCTGAGGCCAACTGGGGTTCAAGGAGACAGAAGCAGAGTATTAATTATGTCGTACTTAAATGGTGGTTCTACGTTTTCAAGTAAAATTAGGTGATTAGCAGTTTTCCCCCCCTCCTTTGCGGTAGCAGGAGATTACTTTAAGTCATTTCAGGGGGTTATAATCATTTAATTAAAGTCAGTGTTCCCAAATAAGGTAAATAATCAGAAATAGAGAGCAATTTTAATAGATTTCAGAGAATGTAAAAAAAAAAAAAAAAAATTAATCCATTTATTTTCCCACAATGGGGTAATTTACTCTCTGCATTTTGACCCATGTCCTTGGGGAGCAGTGGGCTGCCATTGTGCGTTGCCCAGGGAGCAGTGTGGGGTTAAGGGTCTTTGCTCAGGGATCAAACCGGGTACCCTCAACCTTCTTAGTAGACAAGTGCAGTGCTCTAACCACTAGGCCAACGCTCCCCCTAATAAAACAATATACCGCGAAATCAAATTCTACTGTTAAGGGCTATTTTCTTTTGAACTTCATAGAAACATTAAACTGTTCATAGAAATGAACTTGGTTAAGTGCATGGGTACATAATGGCTTCTTCAAGGTAATAGGAAATAGGAGGTCTAAAAGGGCAATGTGAGGTCAGGAAAGGAGCAAATTGACCAACACCCAATCCCATCTTTTTGTTTTGGCAAACAAAAAAGCTATAAAACAAACAAACCGAAGAATGTTGACTTTAAAACTGCCTCAGGTTTTTACACAAAACCTTTAGCCTAAACGGCATATTTTTCCAAACAGGCCGATCAGCCGGGAGACATGCGCCCACTGCCAGAGTAAACACAGATAGTCTATTGATGTTTTGGAGGGAGAGCATCCAGATGCTCCGTCAGAGCTCCACTCCAGCCCTGAGGCAACACAGTCACATGAAAATCTTGCTCTTGAAATGCTGCTTATCATGTGAAAAATCTCTGGATGATGGGGGGCTTAACTGAAACTAAAAATGTTGGTTTAGGCTGTATTCATCTTTAAGGGATGGAAGGCAGGGGCTTTTATGCATGATTATCTACTCAGTGGCTGGATTACTCATAATTATTGATTGGTCAGTTGAGTTGCGGCGGTTAAAAAGCGCACGGTCCTAAACTGGCATTGTGCCAGATATAACATCCTATTTAACCATCACATTATAAAAGCTGCAATTAAATTTAATGTTAAAGACTCTCTTCAGTGAAAGCAGAAATACCAACCCTGATTCCTTTACAGCTTCTTAAGTCTATCACATTAGTGTACTCAAGCTTGTTTATTATGTTTTTATTGGTAACTAAAAAGTCTTTATCAGAGTGCATTGAACACATTTTTGTGCCACTTAACCTTATTTTCCCATTTTAGGGTTTATAACCATGAGTTTAAGTGCATTTTATTGAGATTTAATTTCATGGTCCAAAATTAAGTGGTGATAACCTGGGATTCTATCGCTCTGTAGATCTGTCCTTGATAGAAGCATGACAAGAGGGAAATCATTGCTGAAAACAGGCATAGTAATTATCATTAGCAGTTTGCCACAAGCTGTGAGGAGGACAAAGGAAAAACGTTAAAAAAGGAAAGTCTTCATATGAGACAGATAAATTAACTGTTCAGACAGTTTAAAAAAAATGCTGCGTGTGCTGGTAAACCACTGAAATCCTCGCTGGTGGCAGTGTCATGCTGTGGGATAGCTTTTCTTCAGAGAGTACAGAGACTGCTGTCTTAGTTAATAGGAAGATGGATGGAGCTAAGCACAAGGCCATCCTTGGACAGAACTTGACAGGTGCTATAAGACACCTGAGACTGCGGCAGAGGTTCAACTTTCAGCGGGACAACGCCCCATGGCATACAGCCTGAGCTGGGTTTGTTCTAAACATATGCAGGTATTAAAAGGCTTACTTACAATCCAAACATAAATCTATTTGAGTCTCGGAAAATATGACATGAACTTGTGCTCTCCATCAAATCCAGCTGAGTTTGAACAAACTAGCAAAAGAAGCAATTTTGCACCTGATGGTAATGTTATCCTCCACTCTACTTTCTCAGTAAAAGGCACTAAAGTTCCTCCTAAAGTTCCTCCTTCTTCTTCTGTTTAAGTGTGGAGCAAGCCTGCCATCTTCCCTGTTGGGCCTCACACCGTGGTTCCCAAGGGGGGTAAGCTGGAGCTGCGTTGCCATGACAACGCCACAGCATCAGGTCCCCCGTTCACATTGAGGTGGCAGAGGGAAAAGAATCGCAGGCTGGACGGGGAGGTGCAGGAGGGAAGGACAGCGTCTCTTAAAATTTCAGAGGTTAAGGGCCACCACATGGGTCTGTATGTTTGTGTTAACAACAGCACCTTGGAGCACAGCTCGATTTATGTTTATGTAAAAGGTGGGTGCTCAGAATAAGACATCTCATGTACCTCCTATAGCAGTATAGAGTTTTTAATCTAAGTTATCTCTCCAGACCCTCAGAATGCTTTTCAGCCCAAAATGGTGAACAACATGCAGGTGCGGACCGGTCAGGACCTCATCATCCCTTGTCTTGCGACCGACCCAAAGGTCACCAACCTGGCTTTGGAGACCTGCGATGGAAAACGTTTACCCTCAGGAATGACTTACAGCGGCCACCGACAGCGAGGGGTCATCATCAACAATGCCACCAAGGAGTTTGAGGGTTGTTACAGATGTGTGGGACAGCTGGGTGGATTCAAGGTCATGTCCAGCTCGTATTTCGTGGACGTTCAACCGGGTGAGTAAGAGATATGAAGCAAAAGAAAAGTGTAACATGTGGTTCATGTTGCCTGAAGGGCCTCACATTAGTATTCCAATTGGCAACGCTTCACTCGATTTGTCTCATGAGTGTTGATGAAGTTAGAAAGGAGAGAAGGGAACAGACTGAGTGCTCACTGTGTGTGATGCTCTAAAGGAATCCATTTTTGGAGATAGTAGCATCTACACTGTATTTCACTGGACAAAGAATATTGCTTCTTACCTTCAATCGAGGCATTCTCCATGATAAATGTTTCTTTTTAAAAGCCAAAGGTTTTCCTTTTTGCATATGGGCTGTGAGGAGGACTGCAGCTAAAATAAACAGTCCTGAAAGGGAAATTATGTTCTTTATCTTTATTTGCTCACCAAGTGTTCCACATACACCATTTATAAGATGAATTATGAGCTGTTGAACCAAAGGTTTATTCTATATTATAACATTTTAAGGTTGTTTTATAAATGCAAAAAAATAAAACAATTTTAAAAGCTAAAAAACAAAGGTTTAATCTGTGTGGTCTGGTAGCTGCCTGTTTTAAAAACGTAAATCTTTCACTATGATAGTTCAGTATCGAACTAAAACAGGGGATGTGAACAAATGTTTCCCTAAAATATCAGGAGAATTTTTTTCATTTGATTACCCTTATTTTGAGGGTGTATATGTTTAACCTATGTGCAATTTAAATACCTTGTAAGATTGTGAAATCATAACAATAACTGACAAAATAGTGAACAAAATCTTTACAATTATTATTATTATTTTTTAAGTGTGATTAGACAAAGAAGTATTTTTGTATTTCTTTTTTCTTGGTGTTAATTGCTTCCACACCTGAATCTTGTCCCACCAAAATAACTCCATCTGGTCAGTAATATTATTTGGAGTCAAAAAACGGTGATACATCTTATCTCATAGGTGTGGCTCATTGTTGTTCTTGGAGCTCATGTACCCATTTTTTTGCTTCAGCCCTAAAAGCTTTGTAAAAACTATAAAACTGGACTTTTTTGGGTCATCATACTTATGTATGGTTTGCTTAAAAATGGTCCTTTTAATGACCCGAGCTGTGGATCTCTACAGAGGTATCATAGACCTCTGGGCTGCTGCTCTGCTTACCTAAACAGCCATTTAAGGGTGATGGCTAGGGGTGGGTATTGGCAAAGAAGTCATGATTCGATTCGAATCACGATTCACATGCCACAATGCGATTCTATCACAATGCATCACGATACTTGAAATATTGCGATGCATCGCGATGCATTGCGATATTTTCACTGAACACTGTAAGAAAAAGATGCAGCCCTTACCAGTGGCTGACTGACTGGGTATGATCTGGATCGTGTCTTCAGTTGATACGAAACTTAAAGCAACAGAATTCATTCATAGCTGTATTTATTGAAATGACTTTAGGAGGTGTTGCCATGAAAACAAATACTGGACAGAAATATTGCTATTACTGGTGTGGACACACTGACAAAAAGATCTTAGGATTCATCAAACATAAAATAAAATAAGGATAATCAGTGCCGTTTACATAGCTTCAGTGGTCCTTTTGCAAATTACGTGCATCATATCAATTTCTTTTTTACCTTCTTTGTTTTTAAAGCCAGAATGCATCCAAGCATCTGACTTGAAATGTAATGGAGCCGGGGGGGGGAATTTTCTCAGTCTCCTCCATATTTTGTTTACGAATGACTCGTCTCAGTATCCCGCGGCCGGAAATGCTAGTGACACAAGGCAGCGGGCGTCAACACATCCGCAGCGAAATCTGCTGGACTGGAAGTTGTATTCCACTTGGTTTGGCTGATGTGCGCCAGCCATTAATGTATTTTATTTGTTAATTTTTTTTAATTTTTTATAATCGATTCTTGCCTTCAAGAATCGATGCAGTAGATCACAAAAATTAGAATCGCGATACATCGTCATGACGATTATTTTGCACACCCTTAGTGATGGCTATGTTTATTTTTATACCATAATAGCTGTGAAGTGGCATAGACCTTTAGCTTTTAGTGCCTTTTTAGCTGTTTTAGAATCAAGCTCTGCTTTAATTTTCTCTACAACGTTGTCCCTGCCCTGTCTTGGTCTTCATAATGCTGTTTATTTTTTAATCTTCACTAGCAAACATTGGTGGCCTTCAGAAAAGAGCTGGATTTATACTCCTAATGGCTAAAAAAGATTAAATATTAAGAAAACAAACCTTTAGACACAAGATCAATTAGACGATTTAATAACACTATGGTCAGATGTTGGATTAATAAGTAATTCCCTTATTGATGAATATAGAAAATGGATTGGCTGGATTCAAACTATAATCTATAGAGATGCAAGCAATGAAAAATGTAACTTTAAGAAGAATAAGCTGAAAGCGATGGCCCTCTCATCCTCAGCACTGAATCAACACTTGTTCTTCTCTCAAGAGGACTGTGTCTACATGGAGACAGGGAGTGTTGGGGAAGCACTGCGATGGTCTGCTTATGACTGATGGGGAGGAGAAGAGGAGACGTGTGGGAAGGAGGAGTCGAGGGATTTGAGCAAAGCTGTGAAGTTTGTGTTTAGGTTAAACAGAATTACTGCAGAATAACTGGGGTAAAAAAAAAAGAAAACAATAATGATCTGAGCTCCTTGGGCTGTTGATTGTAAAAATAAACCATGTCATTTATGAGCAAACAAGCGTCTGTGAACTCGCATACACTGAGCTTTTTGTGTGGCATCATGTGAGCACAAAGCACCGGTCACACCCACCCTGAGGATCATTTATCTTGGGTGTTAACATGATACCCATTTGTTACACTTTTAATGGGGAATACTTATGATAGCGGTTTCCTAATAAAGTATCCCAATAAAAAAATATTCCTCAGAGCCCATGAAATTGGCTAGATGTTTGCACACTAGTGTTGTGATCAAAATGTGCGAGCTTGTTTGACCTCACTAAAAGCACAGTTAAGATGTCGTTGCCTTTGTCTCCCCTGTTGCAGTCGCAGAATCGCCTCCAGTGATCAGCCTCTCCCAAAACGGCACCATCATCCTGAAAACAGGGGAACCATTTGAGCTTACCTGCAGCTCCAGCAATGTCAACTCAGACTTCAGTCTTAGATGGGATTTCCCTTCAGGAGCGGTAAGATGAATCTTCAAAGTATTTTATACACTTTTTTCACCTCTGATTGGGAGCAGGTGTGAAAAAGAGCAGAGGAGGAAAGAAGCTAGGAAAAAAAGGAGAACACAAGAGGGCAGCAGAGGGCAACAAATGAAAACCTGAAAACTGAAAATAACCAGAAAACACAACAAAATAAGAATTCAACCACTAAAAATAGAAAATATGGAGCAAAGTAAAACTGAAAACTCAAAAGAAAAACATAACAGAACCAGAACTATGACAGAACTATTGCATCTATAACATAGCAAACAACTGAAGTGTTATATTCAAGATGGATTTTGTGGATTATCAGAAGCAACCGGCATCCAGCTTAACTCAGACGCCATGTGGGGTGAAAGAAAATAAATAAATAAAAAATAAATAAATACAAGTACGAGCATGCGCTACAAGAATAAGCAGAAGTGTGCTGCAGTTCTGTATTTTGGCCAAAGGTGGCAGTATCATTAGAAATGCTACTTTAACCTGCATATCGCTATAATAAGGCTACTTTCCACCATTATGACAGCTCTGTATGACAGACTAGATCCTCCCAAGGATTAAAGAATAGCAGCAGATTTAATTTATGCCTTTTTAGCCACTTCTAAATAATTTTTGTTGATTTTGGTGCAACCAATTAACAGATTAATATTATAAATAGCATCTATATGTATTTTAAAACGTTAAGTTGTGCGATTAAAAGCAAAAAGGCTGGTAATTATCTGAAAGAACTGGTTATATATGAGGTTGTGCTAAATTTAGGTAAAAAATGGTTTGGGTGATATAAACAGCACTGATGTAGCATGTTTGATGTAAATTACTCACAGCTTCCCAAAGAGACCTGGACGTCAAACATCCTGCAGAGCTTTAAGGGGTATGTTCGTTCAGCCTTACTTGAAATCGCCGCCGTCAGCCATTCAGATTCTGGAATCTACCGCTGCCACGGCCACAACGAAAAAGGCCACAATGAAGCAACAGTGAAGCTGGACATCCGTGGTAAGTCTGACAGATGATACTTGGTTAACATACGTCTAGCTGATGAGTGCAGGCCCTTTAAGGCTACAGCCTCATTTTAAACGTAGGATCATTATGTTTCCAGAAACAAATCCTGTCCAGCAGAACTCGATCCTGCTGAAATATATCACAGACTCCAAGTGTCAGACTAATTTTCATATAATGCAAATTCCCAGTCAGAGCCTCAGGAAAGCATCTGTCACTACGTAAATAACCTTATGAGAGCACACTGTGATTATTTTTTTAAGACATGACTCAGCAAACTGAAACATAACTCAAAATGAAGTGATGCAAATTGATTTCCAATTATCCATAAATATACAGCACTGCCGCAGCAAACCAATCTCTCTGTTCTTCAGATAAGGGCTTCATTGCCGTGTTTGGAGGTCCTAGTCCAGTCAAAGCAGATGTTAAAGAAGGGGAGAGCCTGACCCTCAGAGTGGAGTTTGACGCCTATCCTGCACCGCGCTCCATGTCCTGGTCTTACAACGGGAAGCATCTCCTCAACACCACAGAACATGTCATCACCGTCCGCCGCCATAAATATAGGTGCACTATATTCAGAGAACAACAATGCTGTAGTGTGTGTGTGTGTGTNTCAAATATCGGGTTAAATATCGGTGGGGTGGCCGATGTCCGATATTCAGTTTTAAGGCCGATACAGGCCGATACCGATAGGGGGCCGGTTATATCTTGCATCCCTAGTGCTAACTATTAGGGAGTTATAGCTGGTCTGACACACACATTTTAATATTCAGGTTGCTTAGAATGTTGATAATCAGTAAATGAGTATTGCAATTATGTAATTTTGGAAAAAAAAAAAGCTTATTTCTTAGCAAAGTGGTTCCCAACCCTGGTTCTCAGGGACCCCTGTAGGTTTTAGATATCGCTCAGTTCCAGCACACCTGATTCAAATAAGGGCTCCTACTCTGCAATCAAGTCCTGCAGGACCCTGTTAATTATGAATACTTTTCTGGTGTGATGAAAAATTGAGACATCTAAAACATGCGGAACAGGGGTCATTGGGGAGGAGGGTTGGGAACCACCGTCTTACTATGGAGACATTTTGTAAGTTTTTACTTAAAAATATCTTTACAATAGCCTTTCTATTTAGCCCCTTACCACCGAAACTGTCAGTATTTGGTTGACGTTTGTGGATTGAGGTGAATTTCTTGATGATTTAATGATTAGTAATCAAACAAATGAACACGGAGGCAGGAATCCAAAAATCAAACAAAGTCAAACAAACCAAACCCATGGAGATGTCTGGGGGAAACAATCACGAGGAGGAAAAACTCAATGAGTTGGAGGAAGTTTGACGAGGAACCAGCACTGAAGAAGTGCACACAGAGAGTATTTATGGGAGAGTGAAACAATGAGAGGACTAACGAGGTGATTGGGAGCAGGTGTGAAACCGAGCAGGACAGGAAAGGAGTTAGAGAAAAAGGAGAACACAAAAGGGCAGCAGAGGGCAACAAATGAAAACCTGAAAACTGAAAATAACCAGAAAACACAACAAAATAAGAATTAAACCACTAAAAATAGAAAATATGGAGCAAAGTAAACTGAAAACTCAAAAGAAAAACATAACAGAACCAGAACTATGACAGAACTATTGCATCTATAACATAGCAAACAACTGAAGTGTTATATTCAAGATGGATTTTGTGGATTATCAGAAGCAACCGGCATCCAGCTTAACTCAGACACCGTGTAGGGTGAAAAAAATAAATAAAAAATTAGATAAAAAACAAGTATGAGCATGCGCTACAAGAAAAAGCAGAAGTGTGCTGCAGTTCTGTATTTTGGCCAAAGGTGGCAGTATCATTAGAAATGCTACTTTAACATGCATATCGCCATAATAAGGCTACTTTCCACCATTATGACAGCTCTGTATGACAGACTAGATCC